>NW_027526385.1:97748324-97990231 GCF_048455015.1 Haemaphysalis longicornis
GGCCCGTTGAATTGCCGGTCCGCGTCGGCTACATTGGGTCTGTTACGAGTGTAAGTCCCTCTTCCGTAGCATCGGTTAGAAGACTGTTTCCCTTGGCGTTGTTTGTGATGGAGCCCCATGCTTGGTTGTGTGCGTTGAAGTAGCCGCATATGATGAGGTTGTCGTCCCTGCCGGCAGTTCTGCAAGCCTTACGGAGGAGTGCATTCAATTTCTGCCTGCGGTGGCTCGGACTGCTGTAATGTTCATGATGAAGGTGCTCTGTTTCCGCTTCTGTCTGATGATAACTTCGATCATCGTGTGTTCGATCAGTGATTTCTTTAGTCCTTCCCTTTCCTCGTACTTCAGTCCCTTCCTCACCAGGGTGCACACGCCGCGTCCCTTGCCGTTGGCAACTTGTCTGGGCGGGCTGGCGTAGGTCTTGTACCCTGAGAGGTGGGTCTTCTCTACGGGGGTCTCCTGAATCAGAATGATGTCGGGCTTCCTGGTTGAGTGTCGAATGTGCTGTTGTATGACTGACTTCTTACTTGCGAAACCGAGGCAGTTCCATTGCCAGACCACGAGGCTGTTAGCCTTTACTGTGCTGCTTGTGCTGCGGTCCATGTTGGGTTGCTCATGTTTAGCTCTTCTCTGAGTTGTTGTAATACTGCCGCCATGCTCTGTTGCACGGCCGCTGCTACACACTGTTGTACTGTTGCCGCCACGCTCTGCTGTACAGCTGCTGCAATATTCTCTGCATCGATTCCGTTTGGCTTTGAAGCGCTGTTCCAGTCTTGCGAACCGTGCTGCTTGTTGAGCCTCGTTCTGTGTCATGCGTGTTATCTTCTCTATATTGTCTTCCGTTCTGTCCATTCTGTCGGTGAGCTTGTGCTCCTTGAGGAGCTCGACAGCTCTCCTCTTTGGCGCCGGCTCTGAGGTTGCTGATGGTTTCCCCGCTGCCTCGCTGTTGTCTGCGGTCGCTGGAGCCGCTTGCAGTATCTATGCCACTTACTGTTGTTGGCTAATGCTCTTCATTAGTTCCATGGTCTTTGTTAGCTTCCGTTCCAAATTTTCAATGGTTTTGCGTTGTTGCGCGTCCTCCCTGCTTAGCCTCTCCACTGTTTCCTGTAATTCCCTGTACGCTTCGCTTTCCACGCCTTGTCCGGTCTTCCCGCTGGTCGGGGTGTTCGGTCCTCTCGACGTGATTGGCTGTGGCTCTGCTTTCCTCTTCCCAGTGTCTTGGGCTATTTGGCTCCAGCTGGCTCTGTCTTTCGACTTGGATCGTCTCCTGCTCACGTCCCGGCTAATGCTGCCGCTTGCTAACCTTTCTGATTTTCCGATTTACGGCTTAGCGAGCGGGGGCGCTCGCTCCTGGCTTTTTGCTCTTCCGTTGTTCCCCAGCGCTGGGAAGCTACTTGGCGCGAGATTTTCCTGTTCTCGCCTACGTCTTTCCTCCTCAGCCTCCTTTCTTGCCCATCTCCTTTTGGTGACCACGCACGGCGTCTTGTACTTGTTCTTGCATGGCTTGCTTCCGGTGGGGTACATGCCGTTGCATAGCTTACACCTCGGTGTGCAGACCTCCGCGTGTCCTTCTGTCGGATTCTTCATTCTGCAGTCGAAACACACTCGTACATTTGGTGTTGGGCATACGTCTCTTCTGTGGCCTACTTCTCCACAGATTGTGCAGAAATCAAAGTGTTTGCGATACAGACTGCATTTCATTACACCCGATCCGTAGAAGACCACGTTCGGTACCTTGTCGCTTTCGAAGGTGACGATGACCGTGGTTGTAGTTCCAATTTGTCTAGCCCCCGTTACTGTTGGATTATTTTCCGTTATGATCCTTTCCATTATGTCTTCTTGCGTGTGTTGTATTGGTACTCCTCGGATTACTGCTTTCGTCATGCTATCGGGGGCCGTTGCGTATGCCCCTACCTCCGATCATGATCTCTTTAATTGTAGAGTACTTGCATTCTCTAGAAGAGTCCGGGGTACTCACAATTACGATGTTTTGCTCGTTGTTGGGTAGAAAGGTTTCTTTCGCCACTTCTACTTTGGTGATGCCGGCCGCTGCTGCGATCGCCTCCTCGATGATCGCGATGGGTATCTTCGCAATGCACAGTCCGCCTCGCGGGCGCACGATCACTTTGTTGTCCTCCTTCGGCAACACGTTGGGCATCCTTGCTGCCATCGTTGCCGCTGCTGCTGCTTTCCTTGCGAATGTCTTCCTGTCCGACGGCGTCTGGGGCGAAGTGTCCTGCGCTCGTTCCTCCTTGGGCTTTTTATTGCGGGTGACTACCTTCCAGCCCACCTTTTTCACGTAATCGTCTGTCGTCACTTCTCCGGTAACCTCAATGCACATCCGGCCCGATTCGTCTACGATCGGGATCGATGACTCCTCGGGCGACGAGGCCATTTCCATCGCATCAGCCATGCTTGCGTTCCTCGGTGACAGTTGGACAGTGGGGAGCCAGCACGTGCACGTGGCGGTCGGCCACGGCGGGCTCCGGTGCACGCGCAAGTGGCTGCTATGCTCGCTCGTGAATTCTATCGTGAGTTCTATATGTTCATGGCAGGCCTCACTTCAGAAATTCGAATCGTCGTAAGATTTCTTGCAGTCCACTCACCGACTTGAGAATAGGTTTGTTCGACGCCGCTCGCAGCGAGGAATCGGGAGGGGCAAAGTAATCCACTGGATGGCAGATTTGGCTGAAGATTGGGCGAAATTTAACGGGAGCCCACGCACCGCATGCCAACACGACTCGGCCACCTGGTGGCTCTCCTTGGACGGGGAGGGACAATGGGATGCTAGTAGCCGTGGGAGGTGTGCAGAGCCTCTCCCTGGCAGCGCCTTTGGCCGACTGGTTACGTTGCTCTCCAATGGTATGCCCAGACAGCGCGGTTGGTGTATTTCCCTTTCGAGATCTCGGATCAAGTAGAGGATGTTCGTGGCCGTGTGATTTGTGGCCGTGACCGTGTGTTTTTTTCTGCAAGTCGAAACCAATATGAGACCGAGGCATACAGCGCTACATTGAAAGTAGCAGGGATCATGAACGGCTAGCTAAGACCATGCAATGCTACCGATGCACTATGACGGGCCACCGTGCAAACAAGTACCGGCCGAAGTATGTTGCGCGGCATGCAAAGGCAGGGATGCTTAAAAGATGTACGATCCGGATTTTCAAGCGACGCGCCGCGAGTAGCTGAAAACTATCGTCTCTCGTGCTATCAAGACAATGAAAGAAAACCGGGCGCAGTCGACCTCCGTTCCAAGCTGCCAACTTGATGAGGCCGTAAATTTGCCGACCTTCCGTAGCTGGATCTACGGGTCGAACGAGACGTCCTATGTACGGGGCAGTTTCGACTGAGGCAGCCAACGCAGGTTCATCAAACATCCCGTAAAGCCCGTTCTACATGGAGCGAATTTCGCCTGCGAATCCGCTGGAACGAACATTCGCACTTGCGAAGTTCGCAATGCCTGGAATTGTCGTCTACATGGGGCCTGCGAACGCCGCGATTTTCGCATTTCAGATGCGCCTTGTTTGCAGACTGAATTAAGTTTGCCACCAGCAAAGGTTGTTGTGATTTTAACAAGGGTAGTTTTATTTTACTTTCTTGGCAAGTTGTTTCGGCCTGGTTTGCGGTAAATATAAGTTTATTTGCGGTTTTATATAAGAATCGCCAATTCTTTATCAATATACGCACACACAGCAGAAAAGACAAACGTTTTGGTGTGCCCGCGCTTTTGTCGCGCTCATACAAGCAACGCCATCTGGTTTCCAAGCGTGCAAGTGGTGCCGAGCTGTGCTCCTATTGGCCGCAGGTCCGGCCCCTCTACGCCGCACACGCCGCACGAGCGGCGTTTGCTCGACCGCTTCAAATGTTTGGCACTTTGCCGCAGCAACGAAAAAAGGCGGTTTTGCCGCACGAGCGGCGCCGCATCAGCGAATTCGCAGGCGAAATCGCTCCATGTAGTACGGGCTTAACGCGGTTGGGACTGAAAATCGTCACAGAACATGCCTCTCCTTGAACACTTTTGCGTCCGATTCTCCTTCCCGTGTTAGGAATTACAAGGTCGTAGAGGTTCGCTTTGCAGCCGGTTTGTTGGAAACGGGCACATCATCAAGGCGATAGTCATTCCAGTAATCTACCACGACATCCCTGCTACCGATATGGAATGCGTTTTTCGCAACCAGGTTGCGCGAGCAAAGCTACGGCCTGGGAGGCTAACTGACTGTTCTGCGAGGATGTGGTGAGAAAGGCATCAGCCTACTCATAGGATCGGACCAGCTGTGGAAGTTTGTGACAGGCGACATCATAAGCAGCACGGAATGTTAGAGCA
Source organism: Haemaphysalis longicornis (assembly GCF_048455015.1). NCBI lineage: Eukaryota > Metazoa > Arthropoda > Arachnida > Ixodida > Ixodidae > Haemaphysalis > Haemaphysalis longicornis. The sequence continues at coordinate 97,752,643 of NW_027526385.1, forward strand.
CTGCACGGGCCTAATTTTCAGGCCCGAGCCCGCTTTGTGAAGTCCGAGCCCGACCCGGGCTCGGCCCGGGCTTGGGCATTCATAAGTGAGCCTGGCCCGGGCCCGGCGCAGGCCCGTCTTCTCAAACGCAGGCCCTGCCCGGGCCCGGTCATTTATTTTTGAGCATAGGGAGGGCCCGCGTGTGTGTGACCAGGCCCGGTCTTAAACAAATTTTCTTCGGCGTCTATTATATTTTGTCCAGTGTCTTCGTAGCGGGCAATCACACGGAGCATCTAGTCTGTACAAGCACGTCATGAACTGAAACGCAAAAAAAAAAATAGTTTAAAAGTGCACGTAGTTTAGCTTACACCGTCTGCAGTTCACGCCACATCGGCGTAATAAGAGCTCGTATTCTTGCGCGAGAGACACCATCACCTTTGATGACCAGACTCTTGGCAACTTCACGTGGTTGTCTCGGCCACAAGTTCGTGTCGCTGAAATTTTTTGCTCCGTATTTGAATCCACGAGTACGTACCTGCGTTGAAATATTTTACCTGAAGTGGATGTTAAGCGGTGGTGTTTCTTTAGAACGCGAGTATGATTCCCAGCCACGGCAGCCGCATTTAGATTGGTGCGACATCTAAAACATCAGAGACATAGGTGCACAGCTTCAGGTTGTCTTGATTAACCCCTTCCCCGCTAGGACATTCCTTGTAATCGTATCTTTGGTATGTTATACACCGAAACATAAAATCTTGATGCACTACATGAAATGTAATTAAAATTACACTATAGTGACTATCAGACCTAGCAAAACACGTTTAAAAAAAATGCGTACAGCTAACATCAAGAAGCGCGTAATAATAAACTCAGAATGTCCATTTTTTATCCTCTTTTCTACACTTCATACGGCCGGGGCTATGAATTCAAGCCCGAGCCCGGCCCGGGCCCACGGCGCCGAGCTCTATCCGGGCCCGGGCCCACAGAATTGAGCCCTATCCCGGCCCGGGCCCGCCGATAATCGACTTCGGGCAGCTCGGCCAGGCCCGCAAACCGGGTCGGGCCCGGGCTTTTGGGACGGCCCGGGACCGTGCAGTGCTCTAGTGCCACGGATGTGCAAGGATTGTTCGTGGTAAAGACCAGTCTCGGATAGATGCTGCAAGGCCCTGTCAGAAGACCGAGGCTTATACATGATTAAACGACGAGGGTGACCTCCGAGGTGAGGGCGCAAGTATAACTCCACGATGAATCAAACGGGATCCTGCAAGGGACCTACGGGATCTACATAGCAGCCCGGTAGCCCTATCACGACGAGTTGCGTCCGTTGCACAGTACACAACAGGAAGTGACGAGCTAAAGGCACTAGAGCGACTCGAAGTGTATTTACAGAGTGAAGCAAAATCTTGTAAGCATCCAACTTGCCGGGAAACAGATATGAGATGTTGTATGCATGAGTGCGAACATCCACCTTTTAAGGAATTGAGCCAGGTGCCGACATCATCCCAGTCTTTGCAGGTCGCAGAGAAGTGCGATGTGCCCAAGCCTACGAATCGCGATTGTGAAGCAAGGGATCAGACGCGTGTTATGCTAAAGTCAGGAAAAGCTTCGCTGACCGATACAAGAGCACAGACATACTTGAATGGCTACAGGGCCCGTGAAAACAGCCTATACTGTTTAAATGGTATTCATTTGAACGCGTCGGAAGCAGCGTGCTTTAAAATCGGAATGCACGAAAAGAAAACAAGCAACCGGATGCACCGGTGGGAGAAAAAGACTGTCATGCTTGAACCGGTGTCAAGGTTGACGTTTCACCAGGAATTGCGGTGCATGTTCAAGCCAGGAGCCTTAGGTACACGTTATTCCTTTTCTACATCTTTCGTGAGGTCGGGAGTATGTCAGAAATTGTAATAAGGAAGATGTGGCTCCTGGAACGCACCACCACATTAACATCATCATTGTGCATTAGAACCGCCATTAAAGGGTTCGGTTGTGGTGTCTAGCGGCTCTGTTCCCTGGCGGCTCTATATTGAGAAGGTGGGCGTTTCGCGACAGGCAGAACGCACGATTCAAACCCCGAGAATGGCAACGTGAGAGTCGGTTGCGCCGAGGACCTTCCTGCGCGTAATGGCGTCAGAACGATCGCGCACGGTGGGAGTAGCCCCTACTATCGCGAGAAGTTCTGCCTTTTCAGCTAGCCTATAAGTGTTGGAGATGTGTGGCGATCCATTAGTTCTCTGAGAGCAGCTTCATCGAAAGAAGCGTGCGTGAAGACGTCTACTTCGTCGTCTGATTTGTCATCCACTAAGATGCAGACCTACTGTTCGCGAGCCGTTGCTTGACGTACAAAGATTGGACGGCGGGGGGTGATACCACTCTTCCTTCAATCGTAACAGAACTTCTAGCCATCCTGGATGGGTTATCCTCATTAGAGCCTCGCCTACGCATAAACCCGCCGTCGTGCTTTCACCTGTACCCAGACTCCACACAGGCAGTCCGGGAACGCCGACGCGTCGCCGAGTCACTCGACTTGACCTGCGATGTGCATCGCATTGTGCATGTGCATCGCACCGACCTCTCTTTCACAACTTTTATTCCCCGCGCCACCACCGATTCATCTTTCACAAGTTGCGCAATTGGCTAACAACGGCGGTAGTGCCGTTATCAGGTGATTGCGGAGAATCAACAGAAGCGCGCATGGGCATACAAACGACCGAAAGCCGCCGCTGCCGAGCCTGCAGCCGCCGCCATTGCCGCCTAAAATTCCACATCGCCGAGTAGCCCTAATCCCTCCCGGTTGAAGAGCAACTTGACCGTTTGGAAAGCCAGAGTGAGCCCGTAGTTTTTCTTCAGCTTCAAAGGGTTTCCGAGCGACATTTTCTCCATTGTATATCACGCGCAATGAGGCCATCACCGGTGGCCGGTTTATGCGCGCACAGGTCGGCGCGGGAGAAGGGCGGCGTGTGCGCACAGCTGGGCTTCATGCGGCTGCCGACAACATGCCCGCTGTACTGGTGGGAGATTTAATCGCGGCAGTCTCATGGCTCAAAGCACCCTGTCTGCCGTCGTCCCTAATCGAGTGGTTTGGGTCTGCGTTGGAATGTAGACAGACAGTAATATGCCTATAGCGGTGAGGGAAACTGAGAGCAACATCTTTGTCCGCTAGAATATAGGTCGGGGCATTTCAGGTTTTAACTCGCCAAGGGCCGGCCGCATGTCGTTCACTGCTAGAAAAAGAGCGGGAATTTGCGAGGGTCGGCCGGAACACAAGCGCGAATGGGCATGACTACACAAAGCCGCTGCCGCCGACGTTGCCGCCTCAGGTTCCACCTCGTCGAGTAACTGCGAACCCGTCCCGGATGCAGAGCAACTTGTCCGCTTCTAGGCCGACGCGATCCAATGTTGCTTGTTAGTCGCAAAGAGCTTTCTGAGCAATATTGTCACGGTGTCTTTCACTTCCATACACGCGCACATAACCGGTTGCTGGTTTATGCGTGCGCGGATTAGGAGTAGAGAGAGGAGTGAAAGTGTGCAGGCGCAGCTATAGGTTTCATGCCCTTTCTGCTGACATCTCTGTTGTGCTCGCGGGAAATCTAAACGCGGACGTAAAATAGCCAAATCTAACCAGCCCAGTGCCCCCACTGGTTCAGCGCATTGGGTTTGTGCGTTACACAAATGACGAGGTAGGGAAACAGACAGCTCAATGTTTGTCCGCTAGAATAAAGCTCGAGTCATTTCAAGTTTAATTTAGTTTACTGGTTAGAAAGTCTGCTCAATGGCAAATTACAAACAAACTTTTTTTTTCGCGCACACCGTGGACCGCGCCCAGCTTCGCAGGTCATCCTTCTTCCCGAGTGGAAGGGCACTATTTTTTTTTCTTGTTTTTTACCACTGCGGTGATAACAGCTTGCACAGCATAGATGTCAAGGCTATTGGGCGCAAGATATGAGGTTCATGTGGTGGTTTCCCAATATCCGCCCGAAGCCACGATTCAGGGAGTTTACTGGAGATCCACACCTGATTCACCGGGTCCAGAAGCATCGTGAGAGCTGGGTCGTCAATATTTTTGTACACCTCGTAAGTAAGGCCGTCGGGACACGGATCAGTCCGTAGTTTAGTTTGATCGATCGCGGCCAAGAATTCGGCCATTGTAAACGGTGACTGGATTCCCGAAATGACTTTGCAAGTTGGCTGAAAGCCCACACTGCTCGGCGGGGGAATGGAACCGGCTTTGCCACTGGCACAGCATCAAAGGCCGGAAACAAGGCCCGGGAAACGTAGGGGGCGAATTGTGCCGGATCCTTGTTGCATGCGATGCAAGCGCTGGCTGCAGCTTCCTGAGGGTGACTGTCAGATTCCATGGGGCGAAAAGTGCGCCAGACGGACGCCGTCGAAGATAAGGGCCCGAGAGGGGCTCACCGGTCAAGCCAGCGCTGCCTGGATAGTCTTTTCTCGTGCCGTCTGGCAGCAGCGGTAAGGCGCTGAAACTGGAGCCTGGCAGGTATCGACGAAAGGTCCCGGGTGGCAATCACTACGGCTTCCTTACATTTGGCCCAGAGCTTCAGGAGCCGGAGATCGGGCCTAGAACGGGATACCTCCACACCCATATGCTGGGAGGCCTCCGTGAGGACACGGCGAAGGATCGGTGGGGTCCGGGATGGACACAGCACCGATGAGTAAACAAAATAAACGCGAATCACCTATTCATTAGTTGATGCGGTCACTTATTTTTCTTTTCCGCACTTGAGCCAAAATTTCGCACCATGTGGTATTTTTTCTTCATATATCCGCAGTTTTGGTTGGCTGTGCGGCCACTTTTTTCTAGTTTATCGCGCCTGACCCGAACGATCGCCCATCCAGTATTTTTCACTTGATATCTCTGTACTTTGGGTGGGCGTTCTTTCGGAACTTTACGGTAGTTTTCTGGAAAAATGTACTTTTTGTATGTACTTACTCGTTCGAGGTCATTTCCCAGTCTATGACTATGGGAACTCCTAGAGTTACAAAAGGGTGAACTGAAGGGCTTATTGGTACATCATATCGTTTGAAAACAGCGCGGAAGACGGGACGGAGCAAGTAATAGACGACACAAGCGCTGACGAACAACTGAGCGATTTAATTCGCAAGAGGAAAGGGAGCGATTGTATCAGCGAACCATCCGTGGCACTGTTGGATAAGGAAATCGCGTACCTACGTGACTAGTTGTCTTCAAATCGTCACGCGGCGAAAGATTGTCGTTGTCATACTTACTAATCAGTAGCTATCACCTTTTTCTGTCAAAATTTTATGTCGTATTTTTCCTTCTCTTCCCCTAGTTTTTCATGTATATATTTTCTTGCGAATTAAATCGCTCAGTTGTTCGTCAGCACTTGTGTCGTCTATTACTTGCTCCGTCCCGTCTTCCGCGCTGTATCCTAGAGTTATACATTCTGTGTAACACTCCAACAGTAACAGTAAACTTAAACAGAATTAAGATTGAGAGCTACCCGACATTTACCACGAGGTTGGCTTTGCCGTACGATTCAAAATTCGTCGTCGATGCTACCCTGACCACGGGTGCGAAATTTTTCAGAAAGTAGCAATAGACAGCTTCGCTGTATTAATTCCTCGGCGCACTGAAATACGCTTACTGTTTGCTAAGGGACGCCATATTGCTTTCGCATTCAATTCACGTAAGCAGACTTAAATTAACAATTTTTTTTCGACTAATTTTGGGTCGCCACCCAAAGAGCAACTTTCGGTATGACGCCAACTCTTGTGCATATGAATGAATGAATAAATTTATTTCACATGGATGGCGCTAATGACGAAGAGGGAAAGGGGTGGCGATAAGGGGTAAAATATTATCTTAACACACTGCTTCTTCACCGCAGTCGTGGCCTAGTGGTTTGGCGCACCCGCCTCGGCTTCGGGAGGTGGTATGTTCGAAACCCACCGCCGGACACCCACCGGTTAAAAGCGGGTACAAGCGTTCCCCCGGCCCTCGGTGCCAGGGCCTTCTTGGGGGTGTGCCTACGCTTGGGAGAGGCTCTGCGTATACCCCGCTTGCAGGCCCGTTTGGGCTCATAGTTTCGAACGACCCAGCCTTGAAAAGGTGGTTCGAGGTCTACAGGGCTAAACCCTGTAGAGGTGTGTATGCGCGGTGAAAGTGGGTGTATGTGTGTGTGATGCACAGACGTTCCATAAGTCGTGCAAGTGGTGGATTTCTCGGTAAAGAATCTGTCCGCAAAGGAGGCGGGGGTTGCGGTCAGGTTGTCCGCAGGCCTCTTTTTGCTTTTTTTTCCTTCCTTAATCGTTTTAATTGTTTTTCTTCCTTTCTTCCGTAAGTTCGGTTTAAATAATTGAATTCGATTGATGGATAATGGGGTTTAATGGGGCATTGAAGTTAATTTATCAAGCTCGTGTTTTTGCTTGCTCTGCGTAGACTGACACAAATGTACACACTTTTCATCGTTTTCCCGGGCGATAAGGCGGTATTTATTTTGTAAAGCCTGAAAGAAGAAAAACTACATGTGCGGTTTGCGGGGGCTGCACCAACTAACCGCAGTGACGTCAGGTAAAGGTGCTACGTGATTGAACGATGTACAAGATTTGTATTCATAGAAGTTTCGGTTTTGGTTCTGTGAAGCAACATGCTTGGCATCCGTCGTTATCGTTGTATGGGCATTGTCGATATCACAGTAATCACCATACCGCGCGTGTGCCATGTTGTCGGCTTTAATGTGCCTCAGATAAGCCTACCATGACGGCTTGGTATTGTAGCAATCACTAGCAGTGACGTAGATGAACACCCTACGCGTCACTGCAGACGCTCAAAGGCCATGCGCGTTTCCCCCATCTTTTGAGTTTGCCTCACTCATGCCTGTATCGTAAAAAGCGTGTTCGCAGCAGGCGAAGGGTCTGCTGATTCTGACCTGTACCCACTGCCCGAAAGCGGTTTGTGCTTATTTTATTTATTTATTTAAGAAATACTACAGGCCAGGCCCGGGCAGGAGGGGTACATACATCACACACACACAAACAAACGACAAAAGCATCTTGTGTACACACTGCACAATATGCAAGATGAGCCAAGACATCGATAGTATCAGTAACTCAATGACAAAACAAGAGGAACAACAATGGGTCAGAACAGTGTAGAAATGCAACAAAACGATCAGCAAAACAATCCGGAGAAAAGCTGCTATGGCGATTAAAGCATGACAGGTATCCATTTTCGACATTTGGTTCAAGGCGCTCTACTGATGGCAGGTCATCTACAGAAGTAGATGACCTGCTTCAAGTAGATGAACAACACGCCAACGAGAGCTCGCTTGCGCAGTAATGTCAGTCTGCGCGTGTTCTGCGAACTCGCTCGTAGAGCAATGAACGTTACATCGCAAAAATGTTGAATTCAGTATAGAAAACTTCGGCCGAAAATGAAGCAATCAATTTACAAGAAAAAGGGATTTACTCTCGGTGATTCCAACTTGCAACTTGCAAAATAACAATCCTAGCGCTCCACACCGCTCGGCCACAGTCACTTTTTTTTCTTTATTTCGATTTGCACAAGCACAATACAAGTGAAGGTAAATTTTAAAAAAAAATGTCACCATTTTTCTGTAGGGGAACCCTGAGTAGTAGGCGAAGCAGCCATGGGGTCGACTCAAATTCCCATTAGTTTTCAGTTTGATCGCGGCGTTGCGGAGGAGAATGAGGGGAGCGGAGCGCGCCAGCGCGTCATTTATACCGCGGAGCTACAGTGGCGCCCCCAGCAGAGTATGCAGCGGCTATCGTCGTGTGTCTAACCCTAAGCTGCTTCGCATTATCGCGCGCGAAGCCGCAGGTGTTGTCATTCGTTGCGCAATCCCGGAGAGGAGAGGAGCTGCGGAGAGGAGAGGAGAAATGCCTCGCATACTACTCAGGGTTCCCCTACGGGAAGATGACGACGGTGGTTCAACGCGAAGCTATCTCGTGATGGATTCTTTGGTTGGCCAATCCCTATGGGCATCTTGCCACAATCATCATCAGCGGCGCCTGGCCAGACATGCGCAGTCGGGGTGCGGACGGCGGACAACGACGAGGGCGGGAGGGACACAGCCCCGAGCATGAGATGCTTCGCATCTAAAACCGCCTTCCAAACTGGCTGACTGAAGGACTTAAAAAAAACTCCCACCTCCCCTCGCGGGAACCCCTGTGTAGATGCGACGCATAGGCGGAGCGGCGAAGGGAACGCGTTTTATAGCGCGCATAATGTTGAGGGGACTGCGTAAGCTGGTCCCAGTCGATGACAACGTAGGCGTACTTGTAAAGCGGCGTGGACTCTAGGCGTTTGAGCCAAGCGTGGATGTTGCTTCGCCGGAGAACGGCACACCGGTTATATGCGCAGCGCGCCCGAAGGAGAGGAAACCGCGGAAGAGAGAGTACTGCACATGCGCCGGCCCCAGCGCGTCTGCCGCGGCTATGACGCAACGTGCCGCGGCTATGACGCAACACAATCCAACACAATCCACTTTAATCCAATCCAATCCAAATCCAATCCAACCGAATCCAAGCCAAGCCAAGCCAATCCAATCCAATCAAATCCAATCAAATCAAATCAAATCCAATCCAATGCCCCTCGCGAGAGAGTGTTCGTTATCGGAGAGGAGAGGGGGTGAGCGGCGGAGAGCGCAGCTCGCGCGGCGAGGAGAATGGCAGAGGGGTGGACAACGCCGACAACAACGACGACGACGCCGGAGGGACAAGGCGAGTGAATCAGATGCTCTGCATCTAATAACGTAGGATGAACACAACTCTCCCAAAACAGGGAGCCATTCAATGTCTGGATCCTGTAATTTCTACACTTCGTACAGCAATCCGACATTGTGGGCAAAATACTTGCTCACAGATATTGCATTTCGATGATCGTGTCTCACCGCTATCCAGGACCTCCATATGGCATGCAGACCTAACGCCATAATCAAGTCGTATGGCACGCCATCATTGCTTCGACAGAAAAAAAAGGCAATGGCTATTTTTCTGGCAGCCGGCAGATTAGTCTGGGAGAAAAGTTGCCGGCAGTTTCTTCCCATTGGCTGGCCCAGACCACGTGATTATACTGCCGGCACATTTCCTCGGGGGCTATTTTGCCCGCTGTCAGCACATTTACACAGGGACTATTTTGCCCGCTTCTGGCACATTTCCGCGGGTGCTATTTTGCCGGCTGGGGGCAGATTTTCGCGGGTGTTATTTTGCCGGCTGCCGGCAGATTAGCCCGGGTGAAAAGTTGCCGGCAATTCTCCGGCTATGCTGCATCTGGGCTCCAATGCTGCGGCAGCTGCAGAAGTTCTCTCGGTTCTCTTCAGAAACTGCCATAGAACACTCTGACGCTAAGCTTGCAAGTTTTTTGTGCTATTGTAGATGCCTTCCTCTACTTCTGGTGGGCTGACAAAGTCCTTACATGTTGTTGCCTGTCCACTTGCAAGACTTTTCCACTTACAACATTGTCATGGTTAATGCGACTTGTTAGTTTATGACTGTACAGCTTTGCACACCACCGGTCATGCATTGGTGTGGGTCGTATTTGTTTAGGCCACAACTGTGCCGGAATGCTAAGATGTGCTGACACGGCAGAAGCATCGCAGTCCTGAAAACACAGGAGCAGTCACTCGCAGATGTTGTGTGTGATTTACCATTAGTGATCACCTGTGCCACTTCGCCGCCATCCCATCCCCCAGCTCCTTCACTTGCAAGATGAAGCTGCCTCTCCACATGCTTGTAAGCATAGGGCGTCAGAAACCCACAGTAAAGGACATGTGCCTCATCATTTCTTGACGTTACTTGCCTTTTATGCAGCATCGTTGCTGCCTTGTGCGTGACCTCTTTCCTTGTGGAGTGCACAAATGAAAAAAACGTTCCGCGCGAACTTTTCGAGAGAGCTGTACCTGTCGACGTTGGTCTTTATTTTACCGTTTATGCTATCTGCGCGATTTCTCGTGAAGTTCATAAAATTACCGCATGACCACTTAATTGCCATTATCCATTCTGAATGAATGTCATGCCAGTTAGAGTTAAAATAGTCCATGACAGCTGGTGGCGACGAGGACATAGGCGTTCTATATAAATGGTCGCACTCCTCCTCACTTCGCGCGTACGGCATTCGTTGGAGCAGGTCAAGTCTCTTGCATAGGTCTTGATATGCCAAGTTTTTGTACACTGACTTCTTTTCGAAAAGCTTGAAGGGTGTGAAACGCACATATATGAAGTGCAGATATGAAGTGCAAGTTAAATCAGGAGCACTTGCAAACAAATTTGTTTGCACACGAGATGGTTCTAATGTTAATTTCTTCACCGGATTTCCCCCTCTAGTTTTCCCCCTCTAGTTGCTAGTGTCTGGTTACGGCCTGCATGAGAGAATACAGCCAGCTGCCCATGAACAGGCTATCCCGGTGCAGTCCATGCCTGAAAAACAACCGACACTGATTATTACATACCAAGTTGTACCTAAGTGTCCGTGTACTTTTAGAGAAAATATATATTCTTGATTAGCTCCACTGGACTCCTCAACCCTTTCACACTTGCAGGGCTTCAAGCTCTGGTCGAATAAACCAAGTTAACTGAAAATTCTATCATTTGCTGGAAAGTGTCCACTGAATTTTTGGCACTGAATCGCGCATAAGTTCCTCAGCAAAGACGCCAGTTTTTAAATTATGTTACAGCATCAGACTACAACCCGATACCAAAACTAAGAAGTCAATTTAGCAGGTTACTGTGAAACGCCCCAAGAAAGGCAGAGTCTCAACTTGCTCAGTTGAGCAGCTTTTAGCTCTGTTGCACAACGTGCACAGTTCAGAAAGAGGCTTACCTGCCAGGTAGAGGTAAGATTACTGATAACTTGAGGTTAAGCATACAAACTTTTTATTCTATAGCGATATGTGGATGTGTGCCACGACCCTTATGTGTGGCTGAATTATGCAACATGTGGAAGTAATGAAAGTCAACTATACTTAGATAAAACACAAGAATAACGCTGACTCCTTTTTACACATTATTTCAACACAATCCTAAATTGACAACATATTTGTTTCAAATCATTCAAAGTGACCATAACGCGACATAAATTACAGCGGTGATATCGAACAAACCGAAGACAGGTATAACAGTGAGTAAAAGAAAGAACGGGCGGAACTGCCGAACTACAAACAGGGGACACCATGTACCAAACTTTCTGAATTCATCGCTAATGCAAAGCGACATGGACGGCTGTTTAAATTCTAACCCGGTAGCCGTTCATTTCACCGCTGGTGATCTAGCACCGACACTCCTTCCTGTCGATACTATATAAATTGACGAGCTGAAGGTCCATACCTGGAATATACGGCGTTTCCGTTTTTCGGCAGAATCCGAAATACAGCCTCCGCGAGGGCGACGGAGCCCACTACATAACTGACGCAGTTCGACAGCGCACAATCTAAAAATCTGCCAAGATGCAAGAGAACACGCGTCGCGCATTTTTTTTCGAACGCGCTTTGGCCTAGAGTGTAGGCATACGAGAGTGCTCCGCTTCTAAGCGCACATCGCGCCATCCGACAACAAACCAAACAACGAAAGTGCTCTTATTGCCCTCTTCCGTCCGACTCATGTATTTTTCTGCAGTTTGAGTTCACAACAGATAATCAGTCATAAAAGCCACGGCGAAGCTTTATCACAGCCCGAACACTGGTAGTTAAAACTGCACGAATGACCTGTCGCAGTGGATGAGAGCCGCAGCAAGGTACTTGCAGTTCTCTGACAGCCCTGGTGCGCACGAGCACTTCTCTTCCACGATTTTTGGCTCGATAAAGATCAGCTTATCTTGAGCGAAATGCGATGCGGTTCCTCGGTCACACCCGACGTTTGCATTCACATAGCAACGATCTCGTCTGCTTTCATCGCTCTGATCTTTGACCGGCCCGATCAAGATAAGGTTGTCGGCTGAGTACATGCACTCTTCCTCGCCAAAACAACTCGAATAAATGCTGCAGTAAGAATCTTAGTGCAGCAAGCGAAACTGCGACGGCGGAACTCTTTTGCGAAGCCATTTTGTTTGTATTGACAGACGTTGCCATACTGCGTCGCGGAACTTGGAGTTGCGAGTATTTCCTCGATAACACCGCTTCTAGCGTATCGTGCTTCGTTTTTTATCGCGCGTTTTGTTGGTGCTTCCCCAGCCAAAAACATTGCGGCCCTCGCCCGCACGGCCGCTCCGCGATATCTTTCTTTATCAATGGCTTCTAGCTTATTTTTAATGGTTCTGATATCTTCCTTGCATGCACCGGGTGTATCACTTTCGAGGTTTAACATTTGTTGTAGATTATTGCTGAGTTTGCTTTCCACTTCCCACTCATGCCGTTTGTGTACTGTCCCCCTCTCCATCGCTGCCATTTTGCATTCCTGTTTGAATAGCTCCTTCCTTTCCCTCCAGCTGCTTGTTCCATCGCTTGGTTGTTTTTCTGTTGTTTCCTGGACCATTTTTGCGATTTTGTGCCTTGCGATAATTTTACACTTAATTTCCAAAGTTGCCAGTTGAACTTCTTACATTACTCCCCCTCCCTCCGCAAAAATAAAACCAAGCTGTGGTCACTAAAAGAGACACTATGGAGCACGTAGTTCTTGCACGCCGCAACGAGCTCAAAAGGTACGTATGAACGATCCAGCCGCGCATGGCTCGTGCCCTGGAAGTGCGTGAACTATAAAGCACTTGTGTTCACCGCAAAGTGTGCTACATCGGCTAGTTCACAATCTTCAAGAAACTTCTGTCAGGGCCCTTGCACTCTGATCAGTTGACCGCGCGACACATTTCTGTCTCTTCGTTCGCACACACAATCGAAGTCGCCCAATAAGATTACTCTTTCCCGGTGCTTGAAATAACCAGACAACTCTTCAAAAAACACCGACCTATCCCGTGTAGCATTTGGTGAATAGACACACACTGCAAGAGAACCTTCTCCACCGAAGTCGAAATCACAAAACACAATCCTGCAAGTTTCGCGCGAGATGACCATTTGTACACGAATAGCAACTGAATTTCTAATCACAATACGACACCCCCCAGAAGTTCCCACAGAATGACTCCCGCAAACCCTGTAACGACCACTAAAGGGGCGTATCATGCTCTCTGCGATGCCTTCGCTTTCTATTCTTGTTTCTTCTACGGCCACTACATCTATTTCTTTGTCGTCCACAATCCTTCGCAGCTGATATTGCTTGCGCCTAGCCCCAAGCGCTCTTACGTTTAACGTAGCAATGCGAAGTGGCCTATTTAAAGTAGCCATTATATCAAATTAAAGCCCGCCGAGAGCAACAGAGTCTCGACGGCGGGCATTCCATGTGTGTTGCCGTGCCCTTGTCCGTTGTAGCTATACAGCACTCCAAAAAGACGGCTGTCGGTTGAGCTGCACCGCACAGAGAACTTCGGGCGACATTGTTCACAATCCAGGGACGAAAACGGGTCGTCACGTTAAGAGTCCGGTGGCTTCCTGGGCCGCGCCGCGTTAATGATAGGTTTCACTTTTACCGATGCCCGTCGAGCACGCGTCGGAGCCTTCGTCGGCGGTTCGTCACCGCTCTGGCTCGGCGGTGCTGACTTGTTTCCCTTCGACGGCATCCCTTGTCCGCTTTGCTAACTCAGAAAGAACGCCTGCCATCTCACATTCCTCTCTTTCCTTCTTTCCGTCTCCCTCCGACGACGACAGCGGTGCTTCGGTCACGCCCGTACTGTCCGAGACGGTTTGGTAGCCCTGAATGTCCGGGGTTTTGGTGGGCGTGACTCCTTCGGCGGGTGATTCCCCGCTCGGTGCCACGGTATGTGCAGGTTGAGGGGCATTACCTCCTTCACCGCCTCCTCGTCCTTGCCCTTCGAAACGCTCTCCGCGTCTTCAGCGTCCATTAACATAGTCGGACTTGCGGTCGTCGTCCTACGGACCGGCAACGTTCGCATAAGTGCGGACGCGCTCACTCTCGGCGTGACTGAAGCGGCGACAACACCCGCAGCGTGGAACACGGGACTCCCGCCGAATGTGATCATTACGGTGGCAGCGCAAACAAAGCGGTACACGTCCGGGCACCACAACTAGAGCCTGCTCGCTGGCGACGCGCAGCTAGTGCGGGATGTCGTCGACGGTCACTTCTGCCTTCAGTCGTAGGTTGACCAGGCGTGTCGAGGAGAGCTGCGAGGTGCAGCTCGGACCACGCCAAGGTTCACGGGTCACTTCCGTGACCTTTCCGAAAAGCGACAGGGCGCCTCGCCCTCCATCGTCGGGGACGTTGTGGATCACCTAGTGCAGCGTTAGGCGAACGTCCTGGCTTCGCGGGTCGATGATGAGGAACCTGCGCCTCTTCACCTGAAGTTCGGAGGCGGCAACCAGCTTCGCAGCTGCCTCGGCGTCCTTGAACGTTTTGCCCGCGCTCTGACTGGAACGAAAAAACACCATTGTTGTGGGTGACGTCAAGATAAATCTATCTGACATTCACAATACATCAAATTCTGCGCCGGATTTCTCTCTTGCGGTTGGGGCCAGCAATAACCATCTGTCCGAAGTAGTTATGCTCTTTCACTTCTTTTATCGTTTCGTTTACTAAGCTGAAGAGGCCGTTTTAGGAACGCTTCTTCCTCATCATTTTAGACTTATTCCTATTTATTTTTAACCCAATGGCCGTGCTTTATGATTGCAGTTCCTCACTCATTGTTTAAATCTGTTCAGCACTCTCTCATTCAGCAAGAGTATGTCGTCCGCAAACCTCAAATGGTCAAGTATTTGCCACTAACCCTTCATCCAAGGTTTTCCTAGCAAAGCTTTCTAAATACCCCCTCCAGACATGCAGTAAATAGTTTGGAAAAATGGCATCTCTCTGTCTTACTCTCTTTCGGATGGGGAATTTCTCGATTTGCTTGCGGAGGGTTATCCTGTCCGTGCATTCCTTCTGTATCTCTTCTTGAAGTCTTGTGTAGGTTTCCTCTATTCCCTGATATTGTAGGGCTTCTAAAACCTCTGCGATGACTACGTAATCAAACGCTTCCTTGTAATCTATCAATGCCACATAAAGGGGCTAAGTGTACTCTACGTATTTTTCTATCACTTGATTGAAGACAAGTATGGGCTTCATGGTTGAGTGCCCTTTCCTGAACACAGCCTGCTCTCTGGGTTGTTGGAAATCCACGCTGTCACTTATGCGGCTAAACGTAACTGGTAAACAGCTTGGAAACAACTGAGAGTAGGCTGATGGGTCCAATGCAAGATAGGTATGGGTTGGGAAGCACTATACAGCACTCCAAAGTAATGAACAGTAAGCTACCTCTGTCACTGAAAAGAGAAATCTATATCCAGCGCACACTACCGGTGATGACATGCGGTAATGACATACCTGGCACCTTACTAAAAAACTAGAACACAAACGTAGGTCGGCTCACTGGGCCATGGAACGAAGAATGTTAAGAATAACACTCAGGGACAAGAAATGAGCTGCCTGGATCAGGAAATAAAGATACCGTAGTTCAATAAAGAAAAAGAAATGTACTTGGGCTGACCATATAGTGAGACGAAGCGACAACCGCTGGAAAATGAAGGTAACAGAGTGGATACTAAGAGGAGGGTATAGAAGGGGAAGGCCATTAACCAGATGGAGGGTTGAAATACAGAAATTCGGGGTGAGCTGTGGACGCGAATAGCGCAGGACAGGGGCGGTTGGAGGTCAATGGGAGGGGCCTCCGTCCTGCAGTGGACCTGAGTAGGCTGATGCAGATGATGATACATTCATCATATGCTGCTTTTACAGGTGTTTTGAACGGACACGGCCTCGAATATCTTATCGCTATTCCGACTCGGCGGAATATCACGGAACAGGACACATTATTGATCGCGCAATGTCCGGACTCTTGGTTACTTTTCGATCTGGTGCCATTGAAGTGCCATTAACTGATCATTGCCCAATATTTGTGCGCATAGACTGCAATGCGAAAAATCAGGATACGCATGTTCAACAAAAATCGACAAACCTTCATTCGTTCATAAAATTGGCTAGGCTGATTGCCGACCGGCGCAAAATGATCCTGAAATCGCTTTAGAACTACCTTGTAAGTTGTAACATAATTTTGAGAGAGAGAGACAGAGAGAGAGAGAGAGAGAGAGAGAGAGAGAGAGAGAGAGAGAGAGAGAGAGAGAGAGAATAAATATTTTATTTGTCGAGCAGAGGCTGATGAATGGGCCTCGCCCCGTGCAAGGCATCCCTAGTTCGGGATGCCTTGACTAAGGCAGGCTGTCCTTGCTCGGGTCACCAGGCTGAGCTGGGTATCCGGGTCTGGGCTGGCCAGGGAAGCCCTCCACTGCTCGTAGGTGGGGTTGGGAAGGGGGGCAAGTCCGGAGTACGTTGGCACTCCCATAGTATATGGTAAAGGCTGCCAGGCTGGGGACAGTGAGCACACAGGGAAGGGTGTAAGGTGGGCAATGGGGGGTGGAGGCGGGTGGGATGCGGGTAGGTGTTCGTTTATAGCCGTCGCCAAGTTGTAGCTTCCTCTCTGGAGAGGCGCCAGTGTGGTGGTGGGAGGCGACGGCGAGTTTTCCTGTAATGAGCGAGAATCTCCGTGTAGTCACTCAGTCGGTGGAATTAATTTTGGACACTCTTTCTGAGTCAACCACAAACCCCGTGAGCCAGAAAAAGTTTTCTCCACCTCGATGTCTATGGATGACCGGTATTCTTCTGAAATGCATGCGCAAGAAAGATAATCTTTATAAAAAAATGTGGTTGATGTCTCTTTCATAGGAATCATTAAAATAGGAAAGTGAAATATTGCCTTCACAGGAGCATTTAATTGTTTATTGTGCCTCCAGATGAACTTGCACATCGCTATTTCTATTACTTCGGTATGGCACCGTTAGAAGCATGAACGTTAGACACTGGTCCAGTAAAATTGACAGCTGGGCTAGTTGGTTTTGATTCATCGTAAGTAGCGCTTTAAACGGGACACAGAAGCGAAGACACACACGACGGCGCTAACTCGCAACTGACTTTGTTAGGCGTAAACACAAATATATACTCAGAAAGAAAGAACACGTGCCCAGGTCAACCCCGAAAGTGCAGTCCGATAAACACAAAGGTCCCAGGACTACGATTCCAAAAACACAAGGTTACGCTGTACATAGTCAACAACCAACCCGCAAAACACCTAAGTTAGTGCATTTGACAAGAACAGAAATTCCTTTTCAGCGCAGGGTGCGGCAGCGCAATCTCGGAAAGATGGGCTTGTGGCAGAAAAAATGAAAGCCGCCGTGATTCCGTATATTCACCGTTTATCACATGATTTGAAGAATGTTGCCGGGCGTTACGGGGTTAGAGTACTTTTTTCTGCTCCGAATAAACTTGGTAAGTTGTGTAAAATGGTGGAAAGAAGGTTGTCCGGCCATAAGTCTGACAGATATTGCAACGTGAAGCTCGCTTCGCCATTTGTACCGTGCAACACAGGAATTGTGTACTCATTGCCATTATCATGTGACAACGTATATATCGGCCAGTCAGGCAGGTGCATCAATGTTCGACTGATGGAACACCGGAGGTCGCTCAGAAACAACCCTCATGCACATATCACTCGACATTGCGCGACTCACAAAGATAAGGCCAAGGCGCAATGCTGTCCACTTTTTGAAAACACCAGCGTGTTGTCGCGACACAATCACCAATTGACACGCCAGGTAACTGAAGCTTTTTATATCAGAAAGCACGATGATAAGTGTATCAGCCACGCGTCGGTGGCACTTCATGAAAAGGAATTGTTTTGCGGGTTGGTTGTTGACTATGTACAGTGTAACCTTGTGTTTTTCGAATCGTAATACTGGGACCTTTGTGTTTATCAGACTGCACTTTCGGGGTTTACCTGGGCACGTGTTCTTTCTTTCTGAGTAGATATTTGTGTTTACGCCTAATAAAGTCAGTTGCGAGTTAGCGCCGTCGAGTGTGTCTTCTCTTCTGTGTCCCGTTTCAAGCGCTACTTACGATGAATGTTAGACACTGGAGTGCACGCTCCGGACCATTGCGTAAATTCGAAAAATCACAGCCCCTTGAAAACCGTGGGAACGAGATGGAACCGAAACAGAAATCGAAAGCAGTATCACAAAAACAGCGGAATGTAACGAACGAGTTTTTTCGTATAAGCTTCAAAACGAAAGTAAACATTTTAGTTGCATTTTATACGCTGAGGACACGACAAACCGTTGGCTAATATCTCACTTAAATGGTGATGCAGCTAAAATCGTTCGTTAGTGCAGTGGCAATATGGTCAAAGTTATGGGCACCAAATAACACTTTGTGGTTTTTCCTCCCCACTAAAAACTGTTCCGGGAAAACCAGGAAAAATCCTCGGTCCGATTTTGCTTCATGCTGCTGACAAAACCACATTTTTTGGCGTTGAACTCGACAGCCATTTGAATCAGCTTGAATGTACACGAACACAAAGCCGGAGGGAAAGACCCGACACACCGTTTAATCTTCGGTTCCCATAATTTACCAACTAAAACAAATCAGAGCCATTCAGCCGTTTGTAATCCACAAATGACATACAGCTAAACCTAGATGTAACGAAACTCTATATAATGAATTCCTGGATTTAACGAAGTATTTCACTTCTTCATTGGCACCCCCATTGAAGCTCATGTCGGGACCTCTCTGAAACGAAGCCGTAACATCGTTAACATTCATGTAACGTAGTCGCTATCTAATCAGTCGTTGTTTTTGTTACTTCACTTAGAAAGCGACCGAAGAAATGGACAAATTTAGCGAACACTAGCGCGATTGTATGAAGCTAGCAGTTACAAAAACATCTAGAACCGCCTGAAAACGAAATTTTTAGCGATGATGATGATGAACCGAACACTTAGTGCCATCTTGTGGGTAACCGGGCGCCCACTGCTTGTTTTTATTGTGTAGTGTGACACCATACGAGGTAGCAAGTGTAACTACACTTCACTCTTCTTTTCGCCCGCATTGCAAACTACCGTGCACTTCCACGTGTGAGTGCGACGTCGGTTCTATACTTACGTTTTGAGGTGATAGGCCAGCACTGTCGGCGTGCAGTCGCCAGTCTCAATTGCTGTCTGTGGTATCGGTTTGTGGGTGATGAGTTGTGCTGCGAGTAAACGAAAAGTTTTGTCTTTTCGAAGCGAGCTCACAATTTTGAATGCCATCTCCGCAGGCGAGAAAGACTGTCACCGCCCGGTTCTTTATTTCATGCTACCACCCTCCTAACAATTTGGAGTGAGCTCGGAACAGAGCATCACGTTCGCAAAATGGCGCCCTTTCAGCATACGGGAAAAGTAATAGTTAGTTTATGTCAGTGAATAGGGGGGTAAGTCACCTTGCCTCTCCGGGCCACCGTCTAGTGACTAAGCTATTGCGAGAGCAGCAGGCGCAACTCACGGGATTTTTCACGTTAAAATAAATCCTTGAAGGGTGAGTTCACCTTCACAGACGTATAGTATATTTTTTTCGTTTCTGCTTCAATCCCGTTAGCCTTAACTCGATGACAAACTGTATGTAACAAAAAATTGAGAACTTTTGTCAACTTTGGTAAATTCAGGTTTAACTGTATCTTTATTAATGCCTAATCGGCTACGCATACTAATTACAGATGATCCCCATTTTAATGTACGCGTAATAATTTAACATCGTATTCATTCACAGTCGTATCTCGTATTGCATTTCTTCTACGGGTAACACATATGAAACTTACTTGGCACCTCTACAGCACACAAAAAACTAAGCTTTCAGAGTAAATTAATCAGCTAAAAACATTTCTCATCTAACCAGTCGAAATGGCTCGGCACATTTATTATGTTGTCAATTGGTAATTTACACAAATATTCTTAGCCTTCTACGTAACAATTTTTTCAAGAAAATTTGCCCAACTCGTTAATGTGGAAACACAAACCCCGCATTTCGCTTCCATTTGGTTCTCACACCATATATAATAGCTATCCTTTAGTCATACTTATAGTGCTAATTAACCCCAACTAACTGCGAACATTTCGGTGACTTTATTCTGGAAATAAATACCCCCCAGTTAAGTTCATTTATTTAAAAAGCAGCTTCGCCAGAACATGTTCGCAAGTATAGTGTTAATATTTTACTTGTATATGTTCATAAAAATCCCCTAGATATATCTTTTTTTGTGGGCTGGATGATTGTTATTCGCATTATTTGACTTCTTTGTGCGTGAACATTTTCTTTTCTGGTGCTTTTTAAGATTGTTACTGCCGCTAACCGCATTGCCCTTTTTGGCCCTGGCGTCCCTTATTTAGGGAATGAACCAAAAGATTTCAAGCAATAGCCTCTGGCTTTGCGCAGAGTAATTAACCGCCCCCACTACCATCGCGGCACTCCTGACGTCATCATGGCGGTTTATCTGCGAAAGGCGTTGACACGTTAACCACCAGGTCATTCTAGAGGAACTGGCTCGTGCCTACCCTAGTGCACTGACGCAAAATTAGATTACATCTCGAGCATTTCTCCCAAGCCGGCCTGTACGCCTTCACGGTTCGCACCCTGGATGGGAAACCACGACTTACTACCTCGACAGCGGTGTTCCCGAAGGGTTGATTTTAGGCCCTCTACTTTTCAACCTGGCCATGACCAGAGTAGCTCGACAACTTGAAATTTACTCAGGCGCATGCTTCACCATATACGCCGATGATATCACTGTTGGGACGGAAGCGGCCGACTTTGATTCTTTAGAGGGACATGTTGTTGAGCTACAGGCCGCGGCTAATAGCCTTGAGCTCACTCTGGTTCAGCTAGGTCTACAACTCGCACTTGGAAAAACCGAATTTCTGACAGTATACGGCTGTAAGCCACCTGACCCGTCCCATGAAATTGCAGTCAACATAGTCAACTGCGATATATCTGCTTCGACTGAGCCCATTACACTCCTAGGCCTTCCAACTGGAACAAAAAAAAACAGTCCTGGCATTTGGCTCAAAAGATTAAAACAGAAATGGAATGCCAAATACTGCACTCCATCTGTCGTTTGTTTAATAAAAAAAAAGCCGCCCGCATCTTCCCACGGGGGGAACTCGAGTAAATGCGTCGCATCTACTCGAGTCAAGCAAAGCGTCACGTCAAGCGAAAGCCAAGCAAAGACGCCCTTGACTGAATTCGGAACGCGTGCTCCGCCGCTTATATACGTTGAGGGGACTGCGTAAGCCGGTCCCAGTCGACGACGTTGGCGTACTTGTAAAGCGAACGGCACACCGGTTATATGCGCAGCGCGCCCGAAGGAGAGGAAACCGCGGAAGAGAGAGTACTGCACATGCGCCGGCCCCAGCGCGTCTGCCGCGGCTATGACGCAACGTGCCGCAGCTATGACGCAACACAATCCAACACAATCCACTTTAATCCAATCCAATCCAATCCAAATCCAATTCAATCCAATCCAATCCAAGCCAAGCCAATCCAATCCAATCCAATCCAAAGCAATCCAATCGAATCCAATCCAATGCCCCTTGCGAGAGAGTGTTCGAATCCAATCCAATGCCCCTCGCGAGAGAGTTCGCTATCACCTCGACTCGACGCGCATGCGCAGGGAGCGTGCGGACTACGGACGCCAACGCGGGTGACATCGTGAGTTACTGAAATGCTCTGCATTTAATATGCTGGAGCGTCACAGAAAGCCAGGCCAGGGCTGTCACTGTGAGCACCCTCACGTACGGTGCAACGGCTTACGACCTAAACAAGACCAACATCAAAACCATTCAGATGCTACATCGGGCGACCCTCAGGAAAGTCACTGCTTACCAAAGCATACACCCATTGGTAAACTGGAGCATTCTGTACCTCTTACTCCTATTGAAGCCATTATTCAGGAGGCCAAAGCCAAGGCGGACTTTAAAAGACCCTTTACACACGAGGGACACGCCTTAGCAGCGTGGGACGCCAGAACACTACCAGTACTTCCCCATTACCCAGTCCAGAACATGTTGGAAAGTATAGTGTTATTATTTTGTTTGTATATGTTCGTAAAAATCTCCTACATGTATCTTTCTTGTGTAATAGTTGATTGTTATTCGCATGATTTGACTTCTTTGTGCGTGAACATTTTCTTTGTTGGTGTTTTTAGCGATTGTTAATGCCGCATCAACCCTTGCGGCCCTAGCGACCTATATTTAGGACATGAACCAAAAGATTTCCAGCAATTTTTGAACAAAACCAATCGGCGATTGTAAAGTACCGAGCGAACGCCCACCTCTGAAACATCCCCCACCCTCCTCCAGTGGTGAAATATTCAATTTACTAAAAAAACCCCAAAGATCGCCCACACGCTAAATTCGATGGCTTTAGCGCCGATGAGTCAACAAAATAAACGCGAATGATTTATTCATACGATGATGCAGTCACTTATTTGTCCTTTCCGCACTTGAGCCCAAAGTTCGCTCTTCTAGCATTTTTTAGATGCGACTGCATCTCATTCACTCGCCTTCTCCCTCCATACGGCGTTGTTGTCCGTCCACACCCCTCCCCCATTCTCCTCGCCGCGCGAGCTGCGCTCTCCGCCGGTCAACCCCTCTCCTCTCCGATAGCGAACACTCTCTCGCGAGGGTCGTTGGATTGGATTCGATTAGATTGGCTTGGCTTGGCTTGGATTGGCTTGGATTGGATTGGATTGGATTGAATTGTATTGTATTGGATTTGGATTGGATTGGATTAAAGTGGATTGTGTTGGATTGTGTTGCGTCATAGCCGCGGCAGGGGGCACGTTTCACGCGATGGGAGAATCAACCTAACGGAAACAACAACGGAACCCCCTATGCGTCACATCTACACAGGGGTTCCCGCGAGGGGAGGTCAGAGTAATTTTCTTCATATCTCGAGGCGCACCCGGAATACCAGGGGGAACAGAACGAGTGGCTGGACCGGGACATTGAGGTGTGGGAGGTCAGGGCCACCCTACAAGATTTGAACACAAAGTCGGCGGCGGGACCCGACCGCGTCACAAATAGAGCACTCAAAAATCTAAACGAAACGGCCATCGAGAACCTCACGGCCTACTTCAACAAGTGCTGGCGCGCAGGGTCGCTGCCCCGACAATGGAAGACGGCCAAAACCATCTTAATCCCAAAGCCAGGCAAACCTCCCGGCATCGAGAACCTCAGACCAATCTCGTTGACGTCCTGCGTAGGCAAGGTGCTAGAACACGTCCTTCTGAACAGATGGCAGAGGTACCTAGAAGACGGAGGGCTCTACCCCAACACCATCATTGGGTTCAGGAATAAGCTCGGCACCCAAGACGCCATGATTCAATTAAAGCACGATATTCTCGACGACACAACGGGAACGAGAGACAACAAGGCCATACTGGGCCTGGACCTCCAGAGCGCCTTCGACCAAGTGAGGCACTCCGCGATCCTGGCGCAAGTGGCGAAGCTAAACATGGGCCGCAGGACGTATGCTTACATCAAAGATTTCCTGACGAACAGAACCACTGAGATCAACGCCGGTGACCTGCGGCTACCCGAGAAGCTGCTGGGCAGCGTCGGAACCCCCCAAGGCTCGGTCATCTCACCATTACTCTTCAATCTGGTAATGATCGGGGTGGCCGAGAGACTCTCGCGAGTCGCGGGGGTTCGACACACCATATACGCCGACGACGTGACGCTGTGGGTACCGGGGGGGAGTGACGGGTACATCGAGAGCACGCTGCAAGAAGCAGTCGAGGCCATCGAAGAGCAACTAGACGGGTCCGGCCTCATCTGCTCCCCACGCAAGTCCGAGCTACTGGTGATTCCACCAAAGAGGTCAACCGGAAGGACAAAGGGAGACAAATCCGAGAGAGAAAGAGACAAGATCAGGATCAAGACGAGAAGCGGCCTCACGATCCCTGAGGTCGAGAAGATTCGGGTACTCGGCATGCTAATCGAACGGAAGTGGGTGAACGGCGAGACGGTCAAACGAGTGACGGCCAAAGTGTACGCGGCCATACGACTCATAAAGAGAGTATCAAACAAGAAAAAAGGAATGAAGGAGGAGAGCCTCATGAGACTCGTACAGTCCTTCGCAATAAGCCACGTAACGTACGTGGCAGCATTCCACAACTGGAGGCAATGCGAGCGGAACAAAATCAACGTGCTGATACGCAAGGCGTACAAGGCGGCACTCGGGCTCATCGACGGCACGAGCACTGAGAAACTCCTGGCCCTCGGCGTGCACAACACGCTGGAAGAAATAGCAGAGGCGCAAAGAACGGCGCAGCTCGCGCGCCTTACAGAAACAAGAACAGGAAGACAAGTACTAAGGAACCTGGGCATAAGCCTGAGGGAACAAAATAGAACAGAAGAGACAATCCCAGAAGACATCAGCAGAAGGCTACGAGTACACCCAATACCGAGAAACATGAATCCAGAATACAACAGGGAAAGGCGAGAGGCGAGAGCCAGGGCACTCATCGACCTCCACGCCAGGGACGAGGGAGCCGTATACGTGGACGCGGCCGAATACCCGGGAGACGAGAAAGCCTACGCAGCAGTCGTAGTCCAAACCACGACAGGGACAACTAAGGCAGCAGCAAGCGTGCGCACACGGAAGGCGCATCGGGCAGAGGAGGTGGCCATCGCCCTGGCCATCGCCGACACCGAGTGCACGACCATACTCAGTGACTCCAGAACGGCAGTACGCAACTACGCCAGGGGAAGAGTGAGCAGCGAAGCCGCGCGAATACTGAGAGCGACAAAAATCGAGAGCCGCCGCGTGGCGATCAAATGGTTCCCTGCACACATGGGCGAAGACTTATCGGAAAGAGGGTACGCAAACCACAACGAGACGGCGAACGCCGTGGCGCGAGGCCTCACTAACCGCGCTGCGGCAACTGCCGCCGTCGATCCAACGTGGTGGTGGGAGACCAAAGATAACATGACCACATACAACGAGATAACGAAGTGGTACAGACACAAGAGGAGAGCGATGCCACCGCCCCACCCGGGCCTGACCAGGGAGGAAGCGGTACTATATCGTCAACTCCAGACGGGGACGCTACCCACCCCAGCCCTAATGAAGCACGTGTGCCCGGACGTGTACACGAGTGACCTATGCCGCACATGCCAGAAGGAGAGAGCCACAGCGGCTCACGTCCTATGGGACTGCAGCAAAAATCCACACGAAGCGGCAACGAGGAAGACGATCCCGCCGCTGCTAGAAGCAGCGACGAGGAGCTACGACAGGGAGACCCAGATCCAGGCCGTCCAGCAGGTCTCGGCCGCACTCGAAAGGCAGCGACCCAGCGAACCCGAGGGAAGACTGCCGCTCCAGACCAGGGGCAGGCGTGGTCGACCCGAGGAAGTAGCGGGGCCGCGGCCAAAGTAGAGGCGACACCAACCGAGACGACGTCAAGGCCGCGTCGCGGCGAAGTACCCTAACAAGACCAGGGCGACAAGCCGTCTGCAGGCACTATCAATAAAGTTGTCGTACCGTACCGTACCGTATTCATATCTCGGCAGTTTTGGTTGGCGGTGTGGCCACTTTTTTCTAGTTTATCACACCATACCCGAAAGATCTCCCACTCCATATTTTTCGCTTGATATCTCTGTACTTTGGGTGGGCGTTCTTTCGGAACTTTGCGGTAGTTTTCTGGGAAAATGTACTTTTTGTATGTACTACATCGTTCGATGTCGTTTCCCAGTCTATTACAATGGGACCTCCTAGAGTTTGATATTCTGTGTAACACTCCAACAGTAACAATAAACTTAAACAGATGTTAGACTGAGAGCTACCCGACATTTACCACGAAGTTGGCTTTGCCGTACGATTCAAAATTAGTCGTTGACGCTACCCTTACCACGTGCGCAACTTTTTTCAGAAAGTAGCCATAGATAGCTTCGCTGTATTAATTCCTCGGTGCACTGAAATCCGCTTACTGTTTGCTAAGGGCCACCATATTGCTTTCGTATTCAAAGCACGCAAGCAGACTTAAGTTCCCCGACGATTTTTGTGCCGCCACCCTAAGAGCAACTTTCGCTCTTACGCCAACTCTTGTGCACATGAATGAATGAATGAATTTATTTCACATGGATGCCGCTATTGACGAACAGGGAAAGGGGTGGTGATAAGGGGTGAAATATTATCTTAACATACCGTTCCTTCACCGCAGTCGTGGCATAGTGGTTTGGCGCACCCGCCTCGGCTTCGGGAGGTGGCACGTTCGAAACCCACCGCCGGACACCCACCGGTAAAATCGGGTACAAGCGTTCCCCCGGCCCTCGGTGCCAGCGGTGCCAGGGCCTTCTTGGGGGTGTGCCTACGCTTGGGAGAGGCTCTGCGTATACCCCGCTTGCAGGCCCGTTTGGGCTCATATTTTCGAACGACCCGCCCTGAAAAGGTGGTTCGAGGTCTACGGGGATAAACCCTGTAGGTGTGTGTGTGTGTGGAGCGGAATTGCGTGTGTGGTTGTGTGATGCACAGACGATCAAGTCGTGCAGTGTGGCCGCCAAGATAGGATTCCCGGTTTTAATCTGTGCGCAAAGGAGGCGGGGGTTGCGTTCAGGTTGTCCGCAGGCCTCTTTTTGCTTTTATTTTCCCTCCTTTAATCGGTTTAAATATTTTTCTTCCTTTCTTCGATAAATCCAGTTTAACTTATTGAATTCGATTGATAGATTTTGGGGTTTTACGCGCCGAAGCTGCACCTAGCCTATGAGGTGCGCCGTATTGGAGGATTAAGACTGGCCGTCACCTGGGGATTTTTAACTACGCCTACATCTCGACACATGGGCGTTTCCGCTTTTCACCTCCATCAGAAAAACCGCCATACGGCCGGGATCGAACACGTGTTCATGGGCTCAGCAGCACGGCGCCTAAGCCCCTGAGCCACAAAAAAACACTACCCCAAATAAAGTAATCTCGATAAACGGAAACCGCTTAAACGGAATTACCGCTTAAATGGAACAGTTGCCTGGAATTTGGTTGGCTTTGTATTCAGATAACGTAAAAAAACTCTCGGTAATCTGAACTAAAATTTTCGCATCACCGCGTAAACGGAACCAGAAATGGAACTTCTTTTGTAATACACTGGCATGACAATCGGCTTTTTACGGTTCCGGGTGTTTCGTTCTTGTTTTTTTTTCTTCCTCCATGCTTTTTTAGCATTCTTGGCCTCGTAAGCATCGTCTCGTAAGTGGTTAGCCGTGTTAGCGCAACGAATGCAACATCGCAGTTCTTGTTCCAGTCGTTCGGTCTCGATTCTAGACGCCGAGGCTACAGGGCTCACCTCCTGCCGCCTCGTTCGTGCCATCGTTGTGCTATTCGTCCTTCATTACCACGTTGCCGACTTCTAAATTCGGTGGCTCGTAAGCACTCGCGAAGTTGAGGCCTCTAGCCTCCGTGAAGATGCAGTTGCAAGGACTCAAACAAAAATAATTGACGCATTTTGTAGTGCACAGAGACTCATTGTTGCCAAATCAACTTTGTGAATGCCGTGCCTACGTTTCTTGTAGTTTTCTTGCTTTCTGAAAACTATCAGCTACAGTCACTTTCTAGTGGTTAGAGTTCCATGAAATGCCCTTAGAAGTGTGTACGCACATAAATTTGCACCTTAGAACATCTCTCTCAGTAAACGGAACTCCTGTTAAACGGAACTAATTTTTCCGGTCCCTTGAAGTTCCGTTTATCGAGAGTCTTCTGAAATTGAATTGAAACCATCTGCAAAAGTAATTAGATAATTCAACTCTTCTCAATAAAGGACGAAGCCGCAATGTTCTGCAAACAAAATTTAGAGAGACAATAAAGACTGCTTTCTTTTGGGTAAACAAAAAAAATAAGTTCAAGCTGTGGGATCGCCTACCTGTAATGGTAGGTGGGTCGTTATTATGTCATCCTGTGATATAACATGTATTTTTAATCAAAGGGGGTACAGTAAAACTCAATAATGCCAACCGCGAGGGGTGGGGGAATCTTATGCAAGTTCGAACTAATGACAGCGAACATTAACGGCAGTACACTGCTATTTGGAAGAAGTAGGACATTTCAACACTTATGCTTCAAAAAGCCCATCATTGCGGCCTGCCTTTCGGAACGAAAGGCAACACTCCGCACTTTTTCCTGTGATGGACAAATTCACGGGATCGCCTTCTCGAAAACCGAAAAAGAGACGCGCGGTCTTCCACCCAACCGCATGACATTTCAGCGGGCGGCCGCACTATGGTTCATTCTCAACCTCTTTGTCGTCACTGGCAGCGACAGGTTCTGCGCTTTCGACCTGACATATGATGCCCTCATCTTCCAGTGCACCATAGACACCACTGCGCCTTCATCGACGTAAGTCGCAAAGAATGCATTTTCCGAAATATCAGCCATGTGGGATTTATAGTGGCTTTAATTTTCCTCCTCCGTTCTACGCAGTCTCGTGTGCACGCAGAGAGTGTATTTCACTGGCCGCGTGTCATGCGCCGAGGCACCGGCACGGTGGCGCGTAGTTCAAATTATCCTTGGCAAAACCTACTCGGGTTCGAATTAACGGGCTTCTTCATACGTACACTTCCACGGAGACCGGCCGGACCAAACTGCGCAGTTCTAGTTATCCCTCAGTTCGAATGATTAAAATTCTAATTGATCAAGTATTACTGCATATGCATGCGGTGTTGTCATCACGTCGTAAGGGTTGCGGCTGTGTCGGCTAGTGGTTCATGTTCTGGCTGCAACGACTCGAGCGTCTGCGTCTTTGCTTCATTTTCTGAGGCGCAATTGGACGGTCATTTTTCTCAGGTGCATCGACTAGGGTGTCTCGATACCAGCGCCACCGCCCCGCCGGAGGAGATGGGCGTGTATCGAGGTGCCTTAGCACCGACTAGAGTTCCTGTATAAGCTTCCCTAGAGTTGCGCGTCTAATTTCCACGATACCCAGCGCCACCGGTTCCACCCTGACAGGGCAGCCCTCTTTAAAGGAGCCATGAAGAGAAAATACAACTTCGTGTAATTTGAAAGAACTAGGATTCCGTATCTCACTCAGCTCCATTAGAGCCACAAAATATGTTTTTTAACGAAAAAAAGCAAGAAGTATTTAAAAACTTTCAAATTATGCGCCACAGTGACGTGTTATGGGCAAGAATGACGTCATACGGGCCAACCATAAAACATAATTTTCAGTGCGTTTACTGCACGTTAGCATTCAAGTGATGCGGCCAAATGGAACTAGAGGCCCCATTACAGACGTCCAGTCATGTGTCGTAGTGACAGGTCAGTTAGGCGGCCGCCAATCGCACAAACAAGGTTCCGTGACGTCATAGAGAAGTTGCGGGAAATTGGCTAGGGGGTCGCGACTGCTTCACACGTTTTCTTTCATATCTTCGTTATTTGTTCGAAGATTGCGATGATATTGGTATCATTGTTATCGGGACTAAGCAGTCTTTCTAATAAACCCAACTTGTATTTTGTCTTCATGGCTCCTTTAAGTGCTGCGCGCCGAAATCATTCTTTTCCGTTTGCGCGCAACTGGGGCCAACCCGCGTCGCGGCCGGCGAAGTCGGCAGCACACGCACTCGCCCACTTCACCCCTCTGCGGCAAGCGGCGCGACAACTCCTACATACGTGACGGGTGGCTTTCCTGCACGACTTTGGAATTTAAGAAGTTGGATGGACGCGAAACTCTCCTCCCCTAGGTAATCAATGTACACGACGTCCAGCACCGGCAGCAAAAACGTGCACCTTGATCACAGGACAGGAGAGGTTGGACGTAAGTGGGACAGGCCTTCATCCTGCAGTAAACTTAAGCAGGCGGATGATAATGATGATGAATTCGTCATATGCTGCTTATACAGGTGTTTTGAAATGGTACGACCTCGAATCACTTATCGATACACCGACTCGGTGGAATATTACCGGACAGGACTCATTCTTGATTGCGCAATGTCTTTACTCTTGGTTACTTTTGGGTCTGGATTTCGGCGCACGATAAAGATCCCCAGGTGGTCAAAATTAATCCGGAGCCCTCCACTACGGCGCGCCTCGTCGCCTGCGTTGCGTCGGTGCGTTATACCCCACAATCAATCAATCAATACTTTTGGGTCTGGTGTCATTGAAGTGCCATTAACTAATTATTGCTCAATATTTGTGCGTATAGAATGGAAAACGAAAAATCAGGATATGCATGTTAAACAAAAATCGACAAACTTTCATGCGTTTATAAAATTGGCAAGGCTGATTGCCGACTGGCGCAAAATGAACCTGAAATCGCTTTTTAAATGCCTTGTAAGCTGTAACATAATTTCGAACGCTCTTTCTGAGTCAACCACACGCCCCCTGAGCCAGAAAAGGTTTTCTTCCCCTCGATGTCGATGGATGACCGATAATATTCTGTAATGCATGCGCAAGAAAGATAATCTTTATAAAAATGTGGTTGATACCTCTTTCATAGAAATCGGTAAAACACGAAAGTGAAATTCACCTTCACAGGAGCATTTAAATATTTATTGTGCATCCGTATGAACTTGCCCATCGCTATTTTAATTACGCCGGTATGGCACCGGTACATGCATTAACGTTCGACGCTGGATTGCACGCGCCGGCCCATTGCGTAAATGCGACTGAAATCACAGCTTGAAAACCTTTCGAACGAAATGGAACCGAAACCGAAAGCGAAAGCAGTCTAGGAAAAACCGTGGAATGTAATGAACGATATAAAGCTTCAAAAATTTTAGTTGTATTTTATACTCTCATGACACGGCAATCCATTATTCTAACACATCTTTGTATTCGCTAATATCTCACTTGAATGCTGATGCAGCTAAAATCGTTCGTTGATGCAGTGAAAATATGGTCGAAGTTAATGGCACTAAATAACACTTCGTGGTTTTTCATCCCCACAAAAAATTGTTCGGGGAAAACCATGCATAATCCTTGGTCCAATTTTGCTTCATGCTATTGACCATACCACATTTCTTGGCGCTGAACTCGACAGCCATTTGAATCAGCTTGAATGTGCCCCAACACATACCAAGAGGGAAAGACTCGACACATCGTTTACTCTTCGATTTCCATAATCTTCGGTTCCCATCGAAGATTATGTACTAACTAGCACAAATCAGAGCCATTCAGCCCTCTGTAATCCACAAATGACATACAGCTAAACCTAGATGTAACGAATCTCTATATAATGAATTCCTGGATTTAACGAAGTTTTTCACTTCTTCATTGCCACCCCCATTGAAGCTCATGTGTTCGCGACCTCTCTGAAACGAAGCCGCAAGATCCTTAACCTTAATGTAACGAAGCTAAGCTAATCAGTCATTGTTTTTATCACTTCACTTAAAAATCGGCCGAATAAATGCACAAATTTAGCGAACACTAACGCGATTGTATGAAGCTAGCAGTTACAAAGACATCTAGAACCGCCTTAAAATGACATTTGTAGCGGTGATGATGATGAACCGAACGCTTAGTGCCATCTTGTGGGTAACCGGGCGCCCACTGCTTGTTTTTATTGTGTAGTGTGACACCATACGAGGTAGCAAGTGTAACTACACTTTACTCTTCTTTTCGCCCGCATTGCAAACTACCGTGAGCTTCCACGTGTGAGTGCGGCGTCGGTTCTATACTTACGTTTTGAGGTGATAGGCCTGCACTGTCGGCGTGTAGTCGCCAGTCTCAATTGCTATCTGTGGTATCGGTTTGTAAGTGATGAGTTGTGCTGCGAGTAAACGAAAAGTTTTGTCTTTTCGAAGCAAGCTCACAATTTTAAATGCCATCTCCGCAGGAGAGAAAGAATGTTACCGCCCGGTTTAATATTCCAGCAACCGCCCTCTTAACAATTTAAGTCAGGAAAAGAGCATCAGATTTACAAAATGGCCCCCTTTAGCATACAGAAAAGTGATAGTTATTTTACGTTAGTGAATACGGGGTAAGTGACTTTGCCTCTTTGGGGCGTCGTTTAGTGACTAAGCTATTGCGAGAGCAGCAGGCGCCACTCTTGGCATTTTTCACTTTAAAATAAAACCTTGAAGGGTCAGTTCACCTTCACAGACGTCTAGCATATTGTTTTCGCTTCTGCTTCAACCACGCAAGCTTTAACTCAAAACCTGCGTGTAACGACAAACTGTATGTAGCGAAAAATTGGGAACTTTTGTCATCTTTGGTAAATTCAGGTTTAACTATATCTTTATGTCACAAACTGCAGGCCAGGCCCTCCATTTTTTATAATCGGACGGCCGACATGACGGCCTCCCGGACGGAGTCGGCCATTTTGCGCCTGGCTGAGGAATTTGGGGTGCCCCCTTCGGCTTTGTGCTCACCTCCTTTGTTTCGTCCTGCCTGCTACAAGGACAACAGCGGGCTGCAACATTCCAGCGGACGTGCAGGTGCGAGGGGTGTCGTCACGATCGCTGGCTCGGACGCGCGCTTGCGATCGTGGCGAATTGACGAGGGCTCCAGGAGGGGGAAAAGAGGAACAATGGGAAGACGTCAGAGCAGGACTTCAGCGGCCGGCGAAAGTTATTTAAGGGAGCGCACGCGGTCGCTTAGGGCAGTCGGATGGAGATTCGTGAACGTGCTACGCGGGGACGGGCCCGGGGATGATGCGCTTTAGCGGAAGTTCATCGGTAGGCTCGCGACGGAGCGGTCCACGCCTCGGCTCAGCGCTCGAGTTCGCCCGTCGCCGCGAGTCCCATGGCCGACCAGCTTCTGTACCCCGGAGCCCCGAAACACGTGAGCGGCTGCCCGGCGAGGTCGGCTCCACCTCGTCGTGACTTTCCGTCGATGAACCGGCGTGTTCTCCTTGCTTCGTAGAGACTTTCTCTTACCGCGCCTCCTCTTCGCAATTGTTGTTGCATCGCATTAAGATATCCCCCTCCTGGTTTTACTAGCGTCGCTTGTAGTTAACGGGTTGAGAGTTTTATGTGCGTGTCTTGTTTGTAGTAGTTGTGTTTTGAGGGTAATGATGTTGGAGGGCATCTCACTTGCCGTAGCTGCTAGATCTTTGATAGTAAGTGCTGTGTCGGGGGTTAACGATGTTTCTCCCCTAGAGGTTTTTGCGTGTTGCTACTCGTTAGTATTTTTTTTTTGAGGGGGTAGTTGCGTTTTCGAGGTGTAAACAAGTGTTTATCTCTAGAGTGTTTCGCGTGTCGCGTACCGCTGTCTGAGTTATGTTTTCGAGGTCGAAGGTTATGGCGTAGGTCACAGCGAATCGAGTGTCGCCGTAGTGGCCCCCTTGTGTATTGGGTTTTCCTTTGTTGTGTTACTACTTAGCGCCGTGCGCTAATGCGCCTAGTGTACGACGGATTAGTGCCTGCGCGCACGGGCCGATGGCAGTGTGAAGGTTTCTTTTTCTTGTGTCGGGCGGTGCCCTGTAATTCGTCGACGCTACCCTGACCACGGGTGAGATTTTCAGAAAATAGCCATAGACAGATTCGCTGTATTAATTCCTCGGTGCACTAAAATCTCTTACTCTTTGCTAAGGAACGCCATAGTGCTTTCGCATTCAATTCACGCAAGCAGACTTCAGGTCCCCAACGAAAGCAACGCTACACCAAAAGCAACTTTCGGTATTATGCCAACTCTTGTGTATAGGAATGAATTAATAAATTTATTTCACATAGATGGCGCTATTGACGAACAGGGAAATGGGTGGTGATAAGGGGCAAAAGGTTATCTTAACATGCCGCTCCTTCACCGCAGTCGTGGCCCAGTGGTTTGGCGCACCCGCCTCGGCTTCGGGAGGTGGCATGTTCGAAACCCACCGCCGGACACCCACCGGTAAAAAGCGGGTACAAGCGTTCCCCCGGCCCTTGGTGCTAGGTCCTTCTTGGGGTGGCGCCTACGCTTGGGAGAGGCTCTGCGTATACCCCGCTTGCAGGCCCGTTTGGGCTCATAGTTTCGAACGACCTAGCCTGAAAAAAAGGTGGTCCGAGGTTTACCGGGCTAAACCCTGTAGAGGTGTGTATGTGCGGTGAATGTGAGTGTATGTGTGTGTGATGCACAGACGTTCCATAAGTCGTGCAAGTGGTGGGATTTCTCGGTAAAGAATCTGTCCGCAAAGGAGGCGGGGCTTGCGGTCAAGTTGTCCGCAGGCCTCTTTTTGCTTTCCTTTTTTCTTCCTTAATCGTTTTAATTGTTGTTCTTCCGTTCTTCCGTAAATTCAGTTAAAATAATTGAATTCGATTTATAGATGGTGGGTTTTAATGG
This sequence comes from Haemaphysalis longicornis, assembly GCF_048455015.1. Lineage (NCBI taxonomy): Eukaryota > Metazoa > Arthropoda > Arachnida > Ixodida > Ixodidae > Haemaphysalis > Haemaphysalis longicornis. Next base: position 97,786,753 of record NW_027526385.1, read on the forward strand.
GACACTGGAGTGAATTTCTCAAGCTCGTGTTTTTGCTTGCACTGCGTAGACTGACACAGATGTACACACTTTTCATCATTTTCCCGGGTGATAAGGCGGTATTTATTTTGTAAAGCCTGAAAGAAGAAAAACTACATGTGCGGTTTGCGGGGGCTGCCCCAACTAACCGCAGTGACGTCAGGTAAAGGTGCTACGTGATTGAACGATGTGCAAGATTTGCATTCATAGAAGTTTCGGTTTTGGTTCTGTGAAGCAACATGCTTGGCATCCGTCGTTATCGTTGGATGGGCATTGTCGATATCACAGTAATCACCATACCGCGCTTGTGCCATGTTGTCGGCTTTAAAATGCGTCAGATAAGCCTACCATGACGGCTTGAAATTGTAGCAATCACGACCCGAGGCCTAGGCAGTGGATGAACACCCTACGCGTAACTGCAGACGCTCAAAGGCCATGCGCGTTTCCCGCATATTCGGAGCTTGCCTCACTCATGCCTGTATCGTAAAAAGCGTGTTCGCAGCAGGCGAAGGGTCTGCTGATTCTGACCTGTACCCACTGCCCGCAAGCAGTTGGTGCTTATTTTATTTATTTATTTATTTAAGAAGTACTGCAGGCCATAGGCCCGAGCAGGAGGGGTACATACATCACACACACACAAACAAACGACAAAAGCATCTTGTGTGCATACTGCAAAATATGCAAGATGAGCCAAGACATCGATAGTATCAGTAACTCAATGACAAAACAAGAGGAACAACAATGGGTCAGAACAGTGTAGAAATGCAACAAAACGGTCAGCAAAACAATCCGCAGAAAAGCTGCTATGGCGATTAAAGCATGACAGGTATCCATTTTAGACATTTGGTTCAAGGCGCTCTACTGATGGCAGGTCATCTACAGAAGTTGATGACCTGCTACAAGTAGATGAACAACACGTCAACGAGAGCTCGCTAGCGCGTCAATGTCAGTCTGTGCGTGTTCTGCGAACTCGCTCGTAGAGCAATGAACATTACAGCGCAAAAATGTTGAATGCAGTATAGAAAAGGTCGGCCGAAAATGAAGAAATCAATTGACAAGAAAAAAGGATTTACTCTCAGTGATTCAAACTTTCAAATTGCAAAATAACAATCCTGCGCTCCACACCGCTCGGCCACAAGCCACTTTTTTTTCTTTATTTCGATTTGCACAAGCACAATACAAGTGAAGGTCAATTTAAAAAAAAAATTTCACCATCTTCCCGTAGGGGAACCCTGAGTAGTATGCGAAGCAGCCATGGGGTCCTCACTCGCGACCCAGCTAGCGCTGGTCGACCGGGCGCAGGCGGCCATGACATCATATGGGCTCCAGTGAATAAGGAACCACTCCCAATTTAGACGCTCAATAAATGTATTCTCTCTCTCTCTCGACTCAAGTTCACATTAGGTTTCAGTTTGATCGCGGCGTTGCGGAGGAGAATGAGGGGAGCGGAGCGCGCCAGCGCGTCATTTATACCGCGGAGCTACAGTGGCGCCCCCAGCAGAGTATGCAGCGGCTATCGTCGTGTGTCTAACCCTAAGCTGCTTCGCATTATCGCGCGTGGAGACGTAGGTGTTGTCATTCGTTGCGCAATCCCGGAGAGGAGAGGAGCTGCGGAGAGGAGAGGAGGAATGCCGGAGAGGAGAGGAGCGTCTGAGAGGAGAGGAGGAATGCCTCGCATACTACTCAGGGTTCTCCTACGGGAAGATGACGACGGTGATTGAACGCGAAGCTATCTCGTGATGGATTCTTTGGTTGGCTAATCCCCTAGGGATTAGCCAACCAAAGAATCCCCTAGGGGCATCTTGCCACAATCATCATCACCGGTGTCTGGCCAGGCATGCGCAGTGGGGGTGCGAACGGCGGACAACGACGAGGGAGGGAGGGACACATCCCCGAGCATGAGATGCTTCGCATCTAAAACCGCCTGCCAAACTTTAACTGACCGAAGGACTTAAAATAAAGTACGATTAACACAAATCTTCCAAAACAGGGAGCCATTCAAGTTCTGGATCCTGTAATTTGTATGCTTCGTACAGCAAAGGCCTCTCCCATTATTCTCCAATTGCCTCGGTCCTGTGCCAACTGTGACCAATTTATCCCCGCAAACTTCTTGATCTCATCTGCCCATCTAACTTTCTGCCGCCCACTGCAACGCTTGCCTTCTCTAGGGATCCACTCTGTTACCCTTAATGACCAACGGTTATCTTGCCTTCGCATTACATGCCCTGCCCACGTCAATTTCTTTTTCGTAATTTCTACTAATATGCCCGTAACACACGTTTGTTCCCTGACACACTCCGCTCTCTTCTTGTCCCTTAATGTTACACCTATCATCTTCCGCTCCATTGCCTGCTGAGTCGTTCTCAGTTTAAGTTGATCCCTCTTAGTGAGCCTCCACGTTTCTGCCCCGTAGGTGAGTACCGGTAAGATGCAGCTGTCATACACTTTCTTCTTCAGGGACAATGGTAGGCTGCCATTCATTATCTGGGAATGTCTGCCGTATGCACTCCACCCCATTCTTATACTTCTATATATCTACGCCTCATGGTTGGAATCCGGGGTCACAACTTGACCTAAGTAGATATATTCGCTTACCATTTCCACTGCCTCGCCACCCATCTCAAACCGCTGTGCTGCCCCGAGGTTATTGATCATTACTTTGGTTTTCTGCATATTTATTTTCAGGCCCACGGTTCTACTCTCTTCGTCCAGTGCGGAAAGCATGCTTTGCACTTCGTCCCCCGAGTTACTTAGCACGGCAACGACATCAGGAAATCTGAAGTTACTGAGGTATTCTCCATTAACCCTTACTCCCACCTGTTCCCAATCCAACGTTCTGAATACTTCTTGTAAGCATGCTGTGAATAACATTGGAGAGATTGTGTCTCCTTGTCTGACACCCTTCCTTATAGGTATTTTACTGCTCTCCTTATGGAGGGTGATGGTAGCTGTGGACCCATTGTATATATCCTCTAGTATTCTTACATAATGCTCATCTACCCCCTGGTTCCGTAATGCCTGAACTACTGCTGAGGTTTCGACGGAGAAAATAAAGATATCATAGTTCAAGATAGAAAAAGAAATGGACTTGGGCTGGCCATTTATTTAGACGAACCGACAACTGGTGGAGAATTGGGGTAACAGAGTGGATACCAAGAGATGGGTCTATAAGGGGAAGGCCATTAACCCGATGGAAGGATGAAATATAGAAATTCGTGGGTAAACTGTGGACTCGAGCAGCACAGAAAAGGAATGATTGGAAGTATATGGCAGAGGCCTTCGTCCTTCAGTGGACCTAAGTGGGCTGATGATAATGATGATGAATTCATCATAAGCTGCTTGTACAGGTGTTTCGAAGGGACACGGCCCAGAATCACTTATCGCTATACTGACTCGGCGGAATATTACCCGTCAGGACACATTACTGATCGCGCATTGTCCAGACTCTTCGTTAATTTTGTATCTGGTGTCATTGAAGTGTCAGTAATAAATCATTGACCAATATTTTGTGCGTATAGACTGTAATGTGAAAAATCAGGATATGCATGTTAAAAAAATATCGACAAACCTTCATTTGTTCACAAAATTGGCAAGGCTGGCCGGCCGATTGCCGATAGTCGCAGAATGATCCTGAAATCGCTTTTGAACTGTCTTGGCTCAGTGGCTAAGGCGTTGCGCTGCTGAGCACGAGGTCGCGGGTTCGATTCCCGGCCGCGGCGGCTGCTTTTCTGATGGAGGCGAAAAGCAAAAACGCCCGTGTGTACGAGATTTCGGCGCACGATAAAGATCCCCAGGTGGTGAAAATTAATCCGGAGCCCTCCACTACGGCGCGCCTCTTCGTCTGCGTTGCGTCGGCGCGTTAAACCCCACAATCAATCAATCAAAGTTGTAACATCATTTTGAACTATCTTTTACACTCAACTACAAACCCCACGAGCAAGAAAAAGTTTCCTTCAACTCGATGTCAATCGATGACCGATAATCTTCTGTAATGCGTGCGCAAGAAAGCTGATCTTTATAAAAAAACAAAAAAAGCAGCCAATCAGTCTAACCCTGCTGATGCTTGACAAGGGCTACTCGAATATTTTGTGTAGGATTTTTTAAAAAACGCTAAGAAAAAGTGTTATGAAAAATAAACTGACCGTGTAATTAATAAATGACCGTGTTGAATAATGAATGAATAGTAAATAAACAGCGGAATGTAATGAACGAGTTTTTGCAGAAAAGCTCGACAACCAAATTAAAATTCTAGTTGTATTTTATACGCTGATGACATGACAATCCATTCTTCTAACACATGTTTGTATTCGCTAATATATCACTTAAATGCTGATGCAGCTAAAATCGTTTGTTGATGCAGTGACAATATGGTCAAGGTTAATGGTATCAAATCACACTTTGTGGTTTTTCATCCCCACTAAAAATTGTTCTGGTAAAGCCATGCATAATACTTGGTCCGAATTTGCTTCATGCTATTGACCATGCCAAATTTCTCGGCGTTGAACTCGACAGCCATTTGAATCAGCTTGAATGTGCCCCAACACATACCAAGAGGGAAAGACTCGACACATCGTTTACTCTTCGATTTCCATAATCTTCGATTCCCATCGAAAATTGTGTACCAACTAGCACAAATCAGAGCCATTCAGCCTTTTGTAATCCACAAATCACATGCAGCTAAACCAATATGTAACGTAAGTTTATGTAACGGATTCCTGGATTTAATGAAGTTTTGCAATTTCCCATTGCCACCCCCTTTAAAGCTCATGTGTTCGCGAGCTCTCTGTAACTAAGCTGGGAGTCCGTTAACCTTGATGTAACGAAGTAGTTAAGCCAATCAGTCATTGTTTTTATCTCTTTACTTAAAAATCGGCCAAAAAATGCACAAATTTAGCGAACATTAGCACTATAGTGTGAGAAGCTAGCAGGTACGAAAACGTCCAGAACCGCCTGAAAACAAAATTTGTCGCGATGATGATGATGAACAGAGCGCTTAGTGCGATCTTCTGGTTAACGTATCGCCTCCTTCTGGTTTTGATTGCGTAGCATGACACCACACGAGGTAGCAAGAGTAACTACACTTTACTCTTTCGCCGCACTGCAAACTACCGTGTGCTTCCACGTGTGAGGAGTGCGGTGTCGCTTTTAGACTTAAGTTTTGAGGTGCTGGGTCTGCCTTTCGGCGTGTAGTCGCCAGTCTCAACTGCTATCTGTGGTGTCGGTTTGTCGGTGAGAAGTTGTTTCTATTGCGAGTAAACGAAAAGTTTTGTCTTTTCAAAACAAGGTCACAATTTTAAATGCCATCTGCGCAGGCGAGAAAGTCCAGTCCCCAGTCTCCTCTGCAATCTGTGCTATCGTTTCCTGGGCGATGACTCGTATTGCAACTACCCTCGTAGCAATTTTGAGTGAGGAATGGAGCATCAAGTTCGCAAAATGGCGCCCTTTCAGCATATGAAAAAAGCGATAGTTATTTGACGTTGGGGAATACGGAGTCACCTTGGCTCTTTGGGGCGCCGTTTAGTGCCTAAGCTAGTGCGTGAGCGAGCAACAGGCACAACTCGCGCCATTTTTCGCGTTGAAATAAATCCTTAAAGGGTCAGTTCACCTTCACGGACGTCTGGCATTTTGTTTTCGCTGCTGCTTCATTCACACAAGCCTTAACGCGAAACCTGCCTGTAACGACAACCTGTATGTAACGAAAAATTGCGAACTTTTGGCAACTTCGATACATTCAGGTTTAACTGTATCTTTATTAACCCGTAAATCAGCTACGAATACCAATTACAGTTGGTCATTTTTTAATGTACGCGTGATAATTCCACATCGTATTTCTTCACAGCCGTATCTCGTACTGCATTTCTCCTACGGGTAGCACATATGAAACACATTTGGCACCTCTACAGCAACCAAAAAACTAAGCTTTCAGAGTAAATTTATCAGCCACAACCATTTCTCGTCTAATGCGCCTAAATTACTCCGAACAATTATTATTTTGTCAATTGGTGATTTACATAAATATTCTCTTTGTGTTCTACTTAAAGGGGTCCTGAAATACCTTCCGCCGATGCATGGATGTACAGGTCCGCGCAGAAGTAAACGGAGCACGGGAGCGGTGGCCGAACTGCATCGCGGCGCCGCGTATGGGCGCCGACGCGAACCATGGAGCGCCGGTCAAAGAGTGTGTTCGCACTTGCCCTCGCCGCCCTATCTGATATGTTTAATCGCCGCTCTGCTGGCATGTCATGCTCGGCCAGACGGTCTTCAAAAGGCAGCGCTGGGCTATACAGGGGCGCTGGTTGCACTGCCGCTCGCAGGCATCAGCGGCCACCGAATCCACTGCTCATGAGCTGGACGAAGCTGCGCGCGCCCGGAAACGTTCCTTGTTGCGCGCTGTAAAGGGCGGCATATAATTGTAGGCCGCTGCAGTTTGGCATAGCATGTCATTGCAATATAATTTATTGTAAGCCGGCAACAAAATTGCCCTGGACAATATAGAGAGCACATTCACAGGCATGTTCGTTGTTCGGAAAAAAAATCTCGCTTCCGAAATTGTTTTTTTTTAATTCTGAGTTCGTCTCATGTTATCGCTGCCACTCAGTCCTGGTCTGTCCTGAAGAAAGGGGAAAAAGATGTCCATGTGATGGAAATTGTGTGATAGAGAACGCCGTAAAGCATTGGTACAATCACTGCCTGCTATTACAGCGGGCCTCATAGGGCGCATATTTTGTTGTCGCATTAAAACCGACGTTGTTATTTTTAACGAACACCGTATATCAGTTCAGACAACGTTGTCAGATTTAAATTGAACTTTGCATTGAATTGAAAGATGGCTTTACCGCATGATCTCAATGTCTTGCAAAAAAGCGCCGTCAGGGCCCAAAATGACCGATGACGAGTATAGTCGTCATGACCGATGACGACCATACTCGTCATCGGTTAATTTGCTACAAAATCTTATGACGGCTATTCTCGTCAACGGGAGTGAAAGGGTTAATGCGACAACAAAATATGCGCCATGTGAGCCCCGCTGTAATAGAAGGCAGTGATTGTGCCAATGCTTTACGGCGTTCTCTATCACAGAATTTCCACCACATGTACATCTTTTTCCCCTTTCTTCAGAACAGACCAGGACTGAGTGGCAGCGATAATATGGGACAAACTCAAAATGAAAAAAAAAACAATGTCGGAAGCGAGATTTTTTTTCCGAACAACGAAAATGCCTGTGAATGTGCTCTCTATATTGTCTAGGGCAATTTTGTTGCCGTTTCCGGAACGTTTCCGGGCGCGCGCAGCTTCGTCCAGCTCATGAGCAGCGGATTGAGTGGCCGCTGATGCCTGCGAGCGGCAATGCAACCAGCGCCCCTGTATAGCGCAGCGCTGCCTTTTGAAGATTGTCTCGCCGAGCATGACACGCCAGCAGAGCGGCGATTAAACATATCTGATAGGGCGGCGGGGCAAGTGCGAACACACTCTTTGACCGGCGCTCCATGGTTCCCGTCGGCGCCCATACGCGGCGCAGCGATGCAGTTCGGCCACCGCTCCCGTGCTCCGTTTACTTCTGCGCGGACCTGTACATGTAACCAAATAAAGCAATGTATTTGCAATCTCCTCCCGCAAGAATTTTGTTAAAGCGATGAGTATTAGCTGAGAAATCGTAAATCAAAAACCACGCATTATCGTCGCTCCGCGTTTCCTCCTCCTTTCGACTTAATCTCCGCTGTTGACGGCGCGCGAGCTTTGCCTCCCATGATGCTGCGCTCCGCAGCGGTGAGGTACTTCCGCTATTGCGCTGCTACGTCGTCTGCTACGGGCTTAGCTTTGTTGACACCATGAATCCCGCACTTCGCTCAAGGCTGGAAAACCGAACGAAAAATCTGGCCGCATGTGTGCGGCGGCCTGGATTTGCCCTTTCGCGGTGTTCGTTGGTGCAGTTACTATCGGTGGCACATGACTTCTTATCGGCGGCGAACTCGCAGCCGCACAAGGAGGGTCGTGCGCTCGTTCCCTTTATGCACCGCGCACTGTTTATCCAAAAAGCGCCGTATCAGATGTGGCCCCGCGGGTGCCGGGTCTTATTTTGCGGCGGTGGTAATTCCTGCTGGCGGCATGTGAAGAAGTCATATTAAATCGATACAGAACCCGTGCACAAAACCCTTCAATCATGTGACCAGTTCAGCTTGGGGCGACGCGTGGTGAAGAGCGGCAACGTTGGCAAAGCATGCTCCACCGCGGCTCTGACCTTTCTAGCGCTGGAGCAGGGCTCGCAAGCTTGGACGTTCCCTGTCTTCCCTATAGGCGGCGTAAAAATCGACGCCCCACGTGACCAACCTTGACCAACCTAAAGCGCTGTTTTCGACCATCAAGCCCACCAGACGGCGCAGGCAAAATGTTACTTTTGGTATAGAATACAAAACATTCATTCCGTGACTCAAAGAGCCCACACAGTTCGCTTACAATGTGTTATTTAAAAATACTATTAACAAGTTCCGCATCAAACATCCGTTGAGCAAAAATGTACGCAACTTTTTACGAACAGCCGACTGGTGCACCACCTTGTTTCTGAATTCGCAACCACAAAGCCGCCAATTCAAATTGAAACCGCTGCAACGGCCGACCGTTTCAATGTGCGCGGAGCACCGGTTTCGTGACTGTTATTGCTGTTATGTGCTTTTGCGTCCATCAGTTGTTGAGAGGACTGGCAAAACACGAGAATTGAGTGCTTGTGGAATGACAAATGTGGGAAATTCCGCATCGGAAGGCAGCTGTCGAGGCCAGAATATTCGATTCTTCAAACAGAAGGTGAGTGTTATGCACTCCGCTAGAAAGACGGTGCAAAGGAAACCGTTGTCGCCGTCAATACTTCATTTGTGCCCTTCGTTCGAAATCTTAGCGCAAGTGAACGAGTTGTTGTGGCAAAAAAAAAAAATGTTGTCACGAAAGCGACGTACAATTGCAGCGATCGAAATGAAATGATGTCCTGGCCTCTGTAAACTTGCGGATGTCAATAAACGATTTGTTCTCACTTGCTGCTCACTGTGGTCTGTGCCAGTCGAGGCCATCTGGTCACCTGGCGTAACATCACTTCACTAGCGCGGCGCAAGTAAACACGCGACCAGCGTGCCAGCCAGGAGCCAGCAGGAGCAGCCACGGCCGGACTCGACGCCCCTTTCGCGCGCGGGAGGAGGAGAGTCGAGTCCGGCCGTGGAGCAGCGAGCCGGCGGCCGCCGTGCGAGGGCAGCCATGTTATTAAGGAGCTCAAGCGGCCTGTGCAAAAAGCATCCGCCATGTTTACAAAGCCGTGTTTACAGCGCCATCAAGCGGGCGTACTGGGTAGTTCACGACGCCGCCACTACGCTTTTTCTGGCACTACAGGCAAAGCTAGACCTTTGCTTCTCTAAAATCCTCCCTGTTCTGTGGCTGGAGCGAGCGCCACTTCTTTGAGAATCTCAAACATCGGTTGCCTTGACAACAAGGCACAAACCACTGTAGAACTCAGTTACAGTTGCGTGTTCCCGGTTCAGCTCGGGGCCCCACCTCGCGACATGTGGGCACTGCAGGCGTACCACCCACTCCCATTGGGAAGTGCGAGATGCGTTTGACATTACAGGAGGCGATGGTGTGTGTGTGTTGTGGACGTCTTTGTTTCGCGATGCAATGCGACGTTGTGCTTCTGCGGGTGGATAGTGCTTCCCATGGTCTGGGTTATCTTTCTCGAGCGACGTACGACTCAACTTCGCATGGGGTATGTGCAGTGTGCGTGGCTCAAAGCCATCTCGGCTTGTGCGCCGGAGTTAAGTGACTTGCTGTTCGTCCCCGCAAACCGCGCGCGAGGTGAGTTCCGAAGTTACGACGGGCAGGAGGAGGCAACCCATCGTCTTTCAATCGCGGTTCAGACTTGCAACGCATGTTGTGACGTTGTGTTCGTTCGAAACCCATCTCTGGATTGTTTTGAAGTAGAATAAAATGTATGCGTCAAACCCGGGCATTCGGCTCAGGGCGTTCTCTGCGATTGCACGAAAGAAGTGCCACGGCGCTTCAACGCTTTCTTTACGGAACGTACTCAGGTAAGGGAATATCGATCCATGTCGTGTTATGGCCGTGCTGCATTTAATACAAACGGTTAAACGTTTGTTTACACTTGTTTCGTTTGTCGTAAAATGTCCAAGCACTCCGGCACTCCGCCGGCAGATCAGCCGGCGAGCCGACGCTGAGCAGACGACTCATCTCTTTGCCGGAATTGCGTGAAAAAGCCGCCCAATAGCAGGATGTCTAGCTCATGACGAACATCTGGGAATCGATGATGTAGACATGTGAAGATGACGGCGTCCAAAAACACGAAGGAAAGGGTGAGAAAAAAGCGACAAACTTTGCAACAAAAGTGTGAGCTTTCCGCTGCGCGTAAAAGAGTAATACTTGGCACAGATGACGTTGACGACCCAATCTAACGATTGCGCTAGTTCATTTAGTGTGCTCAAAACGCCTTTCAGGGCCCCTTTAAAGGGGTCCTGAAATACCTTCCGCCGATGCATGGATGTACATGTACCCAAATAAAGCAATGTATTTGCAATCTCCTCCCGCAAGAATTATGTTAAAGCGATGAGTATTAGCTGAGAAATCGTAAATCAAAAACCGCTCATTATCGTCGCTCCGCGTTTCCTCCTCCTTTCGACTTACTCTCCGCTCTTGACGGCGCGCGAGCCTTGCCTCCCATGATGCTGCGCTCCGCAGAGGTGACGTACTTCCGCTATTGTCGTCTGCTACGGACAAGCTTTGTTGACACCATGAATCATGCACTCCGCTCAAGGCTGGAAAAGCGAACGAAAAATCTGGCCGCATGTATGCGGCGGCCTGGCCTTGCCGTTTCGCGGTGTACGTTGCTGGCGGCACATGACTTTTTATCGGCGGCGAACTCGCAGCCGCACAAGGAGGGTCGTGCGCTCGTTCCCTTTATGCACCGCGCACTGTTTATCCAAAAAGCGCCGTATCAGATGTGGCCCCGCGGGTGCCGGGTCTTATTTTGCGGCGGTGGTAATTCCTGCTGGCGGCATGTGAAGAAGTCATATTAAATCGATACAGAACCCGTGCACAAAACGCTTCAATCATGTGACCAGTTCAGCTTGGGGCGACGCGTGGTGGAGAGCGGCAACGTTGGCAAAACATGCTCCGTCGCGGCTCTGAGCTTTCTAGCGCTGGAGCGAGCGCCATTTCTTTGACAATCTCAAACATCGGTTGCCTTGGCAGCAAGGCACAAACCGCTCCAGAAGTCAGTTACGGTTGCGTGATCCCGGTTCAGCTTGGGGCCCCACTTCGCGACATGTGGGCACTGCAGGCGTACCACTCACTCCCATTGGGAAGTGCGAGATGCGTTTGGCATTACAGGAGGCGATGGTGTATGTGTTGTGGGCACCTTTGTTTCGCGATGAAATGCGGCGTTGTGCTTCTGCGGTTGGATAGTGCTTCCCATGGTCTGGATTATCTTTCTCGTGCGACGTACGACTCAACCTCGCATGGGGTATGTGCAGTGTGCGTGGCTAAAAGCCATCGGCTTGTGCGCCAGAGTTAAGTGACTTGCTGTTCGTCCCCGCAAACCGCGCGCGAGGTGAGTACCGAATTTACGACGGGCAGGAGGCAACCCATCCTCTGTCAATTGTGGTTAAGACTTTCAACGCATGTTGTGACGTTGTGTTTGTTAGAAACGCATCTCTGGATTGTTTTGAAGTTGAATAAAATGTATGCGTCAAACCCGGGCATTCGGCTCAGGGCGTTCTCTGCGATTGCACGAAAGAAGTGCCACGGGGCTTCAACGCTTTCTTTATGGAACGTACTCAGGTAACAGAATATCCATGTCGTGTTATGGCCGTGTTGCATTCAATACAAATGGTTAAGCGTTTGTTTTACACTTGTTTCGTTTGTCGTAAAATGCCCAAGCACTCCGCTGGCAGATCAGCCGGCTAGCCGACGCTGAGCAGCCTCATCTCTTTGCCGGAAGTGCGTGAAAAAGCCGCCCAATAGCAGGATGTCTAGCTCATGACGAACATCTGGGAATCGATGATGTAGACATGTGAAGATGGCGGCGCCCAAAAACACGAAGGGAAGGGTGAGAAAAAAACGACAAACTTTGCTACAAAAGTGTGATCTTTCCGCTGCGCGTACAAGAGTAATACTTGGCACAGAGGACGTTGACGACCCAATCTAACGGTTGCGCTAGTTCATTTAGTGTGCTCAAAATGCCTTTCAGGGCCCCTTTAAGGTGGGCTTTACTGTTAGCGTTCAGCCTACACAAATCGCGTGTTAAAGTCAGATATTTCAAGCTTCATTTGAAAAACAACGCGCATGAAGCCTTGCCTACATATTTCGCCGTCCAAACTTTTCGTCGACCGCGGGCCCCCCTTCTCTCCCCCCCCCCCCCCCCGAAAAAAATTCCTGGCTACGCGCCTGTCATGGGCCAATGGCGTCGCAAAGTTTCAGTGGTGCATCTGCACAGAGTCCCGAAGTCGTCTTCAAGGTTAGCCGCGGGGTGTCGTATCGTAACGGGGACACACACAGTACATGTTCTGTGTTCTCACGAACACTGCATACGTGACAGTGAGGGTAGGCAACTCGGCGCATCTTGTACAGGTATAGTGGCCGGTAAAAGCGACGTTGAGGCGGATGCGGTGAACTACTATTGCGTCGCGCTTTCGCAGGCCACACGGCATTCTGAAACTGCAGGCGGGATCAATTTTGTACAACGGCTGATAATTGTTTGATCCATCCGTCCATATTGAGAGTTGTAACTGCCGCGCCACGGAGTACGCAAGTGTCGCGGCGTCACGTCGAAAGAAAGGAATCTGGATGATGACACTAGATTGGGTGTGAGGCCACGCAAGCTATTTCGTGAACCGCTGATTCCCATTCACCCCGCATTGTCCAGGTCGCCTCTGTATACCTCGTGAAGCAAGCTGGCAGCCTGTGTATGCAGGGTGTGTATTTCGTGGGGCAGGTGTTCGCGGGGAATTGGCACTGCCACTATGCGCATTTACCCTTTCGGCCCTGGCGTCCTATATTTAAGACATGAACCGAACAATTTCAAGCAATTTTTGAACAAAACCAATCGGCGATTGGATTGTAAAGCACCGAGCGAACGCTCACCCTTGAAACATCGCCTATCCCCCTTTAGGTGTGAAATATTCAATTTACTAAAAATACCCTAAAATCGATGGCTTTAGCTCCGATGAGTGAGCAAAATAAACGCGAATCATGTATTCATGCGTTGATGCGGTCACTTATTTGTCCTTTCCGCACTTGAGCGCAAACGTCGCACCATGTGGTATTTTTTCTTAATATCTCCGAAGTTCTGGTTGGCGGTGTGGCCACTTTTTTTGCTAATTTATCGCGCCTGACCCGAACAATCGCCCATCCCGTATTTTTCACTTGATATCTCTGTACTTTGGGGGGGAACTTTACGGTATTTTTGTAGGAAAATGTACTTTTGGTATGTACACACTTACTCGTTCGAGGACATTTCCCAGTCTATGACTATGGGAACTCCTAGAGTTATACATTCTGCGTAACACTCCAACAGTAACAGTGAACTTAAACAGAAATAAGATTGAGAGCTACCTGACATTTACCGAGAAGTTGGCTTTGCCGCACGGTTAAAAATTCTTCGTCGATGCTACCCTGACCACGGGCGCGAAATTTTTCACAAAGTAGCCATAGACAGCTTTGGTGTAATAATTATTCGGAGCACTGAAATCTGCTTATTCTTTGCTAAGAAACGCCATATTGCTTTCGCATTCAAATCAAGTAAGCAGACTTGAGTTCCCCAACGATTTTTGTTTCGCCACACTAAGAGCAACTTTCGGTATTGCGCCAACTCTTGTTCATGTGAATGAATGAATCAGTTTATTTCACATGGATGGCGCTATTCACGAAGAGGGAAAGGGGTGGTGATAAGGGGTAAAAGATTATCTTAACACACTGCTTCTTCACCGCAGTCGTGGCCTAGTGGTTTGGCGCACCCGCCACGGCTTCGGGAGGTGGCATGTTCGAAACCCACCGCCGGATACCCACCGGTAAAATCGGGTACAAGCGTTCCCCCGGCCCTCGGTGCCACGGCCTTCTTGGGGGTGTGCCTACGCTTGGGAGAGGCTCTGCGTACCCCGCTTGCAGGCCCGTTTGGGCTCATAGTTTCGAACGACCCACCCTGAAAAGGTGGTTCGAGGTCTACAGGGCTAAACCCTGTAGGGGTGTGTGTGGAGCGAAAGTGTGTGTATGTGTGCGTGATGCACAGACGATCCAGAAGTCGTGCAGAGATGAAGCCAAGGTAGAACTGCCGGTGATAATCTGACCGTAAAGGAGGCGGGGTTGCGGTCAGGTTGTCCGCAGGCCTCTTTTTTCCCCTCCCTGAATCGGTATAGATGTTTTTCTTCCTTTCTTCCTGAAATTCAATTTAAATAACTGAATTCGATTGATGGATTGCGGGGTTGAACGCGCCTAAGAGTTGCGCGTCTGATTTCCACGATCCACAGCGCTACCGGTTCCACCCTGACAGGACGGCCCGCTTTAAGTGCTGCGCGCCAAAATCCTTTTCCGTTTGCGCGCAACTGCGGCCGCCCCGCGCAGCGGCCGGCGCAGCCGGCAGCTCACGCACGCGCCTACTTCGCCCCGCGGTTTCGAGCGGTGCCGCGACGCCTACGTACGGGACGGGTGGCTTTCCTGCACGACTCTGGAACTCAAGAAGTCTGATGGACGCGCCACTCTGCTGGCCTAGGTGAGCAATATGCACGAACTCTAGCACCAGCATCAAAAACATGTACCCTGGTGCGGTTGTTGTTTCATTGGAGCCAAGTTAACAATTGCCAGTGTTCTTCAATGTATATATTGAATAACTCTGAACAGTGGCGCGTACCGACTCTGGGTGATTGGCCAAGTCGGACCGTGATGTCATTGCAAATGGAGGTTCAGAATTAAATTGGGTGGAGAGCGAACTGCGGAAATGTCGGGAAAAGCGATCTAACAATTTTAGGAAACTAGGAAAATACTGCAACTGTGTCTGCTTTCATTGCCGTAGTCTTCATCATCATTTTCCCTTTGAATCGTTTCTTTGTCGCCCTTACTTTGTCGCCCTTACTGACGGATTTGGCCAGTCGCATTTCTTAGCCCTACCAAATCCTTCAGTGTTTGGTAGAGCTAACAAATGCGATTGGCCAAGGCCTTCAACTGTGATTGGCCAAGCCCCTCATTGACCTCCGAATTTCTCTATTTCATCCCTTTATCGGGCTAGGGGCCTTTTCCTTCTTGTAGATCCATCTCTTGGTATCAACTCTGGCAGCCCAAGGCCATTAGGCTTTGGTAGCCCAAGGCCATTTCTTTTTCGTTATTGAACTATGGTATCTTTTTTTTCTGATCCAGGCAGCTCGTTTCTTTTCCCTGAGTGTTGTTCCTAGCATTATTCCTAGCATGGCTTGTTGAGCCGACCTACGTCTTCTTTTTAGTTGTTTAGTAAGGTGAAAAGTTTCAGCTCCATATGTCATCACCGGCAGTATGAACTGGTTGTAGATTTTTTCCTTTGAGTCACAGAGGTAGCTTACTTTTGATTGTTTGCTGATGCTTGCCGAGTGCTCCCATACCCATACCTATTCTGTGCCGGATTTTTCTCTCGTGGTTGGGGTCTGAGCTGTGAGCAGGGTGTCGAACCGGAATTTTTTCGGGTTCGGTTCGGGTTCGGGTTCAAGCTTTTCGGGTTCGGTTCGGGTTCAGTTCCAGAGCACCTTTCCGTTCCGGTTCGAACCGGTTCGAACCGGTTCAAACGGGTTCAAACAGGTTCGAAGAAAAAAAGCAGGCGTGTTTTTTTCTGTTAATTTTTTTTGCTCGGTTTTCGTTTCCTTATCAAGTCGGCATAAAAACAAAGTCATAAGGAAGTAACTAAAGGACACAACGGCACTGTATACAAGAAACAGTGACGTTAATTTTGAGAACTGTGAGTGTTGGTGTCTCAGTGCTGTTTGTATATAACTGCCCATTGAAACTAGAATAAGTGGAAGATATGAATTTATTGTTGATGGTGTCCCTGAAGGCCTTCTGTCACGTCAATTAACGATATAAGGTTGGGCATGCAACGGACTATGAAAAATTTTGTGGAACAAAGACAGGCTGGCAATACGACGGCGAAGTTCTAGATCCGGTAAACCAGATTCTGCTTTCAATCCAGATACGCTGACAGTGAAAGAGTATGAAGAGTATGAAATTTTGTGGAACAAAGACAGGCTGGCAATACGACGGCGAAGTTCTAGATCCGGTAAACCAGATTCTGCTTTCTGACTGATTATTCCAATAATCAACGGACCCTGCAACACTTTTTTCAACTTTTTTCTATATCTTGAGTGGTTGCAGAAAGTAGTCAACCAACGCATTAGATTATGGGGTCGCAATGTGCCTCAGCCAAAAATTACTGCTATCACCTCGTCAAATAACATAGAAACTTGCTCGAAATATTTTTCTCTCCTTCCCGGTATTCGCGTTCTTCGGCCGCTGAATGACGGCATTGCAATGGTGTAGCGGCTGTTTGCCGGCTTTCCAGTTACAGAATAGAACGCATTTGATAGCCACTTAAAAAAAAGTTACAAAAGCGAAGCAGAAACAGAAGGTATATCCGCAGCGCGAGCAAATCACGCACTTTTTCCCAAATCATGCCAGCTCCGTGCTGGCAATAGCTATAGTTTTCGCAGGGCTTCCAGATGCGAAGAAGAGTGAAAGCGTTTATCGAAAGTGTCTATTTATTTATGTACTGTTTTTATTTATTTATTTATTTATTTATTTATTTATTTATTTATTTATTTATTTATTTATTTATTTATTTATTTATTTATTTATTTATTTATTTATTTATTTATTTATTTATTTATTGTTGGGTTTAACGCGCCCACGCAACGCCGACGACGAGGCGCGCCATAGTGGAGGGCTCCGGAATAATTTTGACCACCTGGGGATCTTTACGTGCGCCGAAATTTCGGACACACGAACGTTTTCGCTTTTCGCTGCCATCAGAAAACAGGCCGCCGCGGCCAGGAATCTAAATCGCGTCTGTGTGCTCAGCAGCGCAACGCTTTAGCCACTGAGTCACCGCGGTGAGTTTATCTAAAGTGTTCAAGAGCTCCTTTAACTGTACCTGCAAAATGTTTTCTGTGGTAGTGTGACGAGTATGTGGCGCCGACTGCCAAGCGTGGGAGGTGGCATTTAGAGAAATTTCCTTCTGCTCATCTTTTATCTGCTAACACAGCTGTTAGAAAGAAAGAATGGATATAAAAACTCATTCGACGGCGTGCATGGGACGGCATTGGATAGGGAAGCACCGGAGATAGGAACTTGTTAATGGCCCTTCAGCGACTGGTGACAGCAATTGGGCTCTGGGAAAGATGATAGCCAAGTGAAGTCACAAGCGGCAGTAATGATCACTTGCACAGAGAGAGAGATAGAGAGAGAAAATGAAGTTTAATTCAATCGAGTCAAAGTTTCAGAGAGGCGACCTCATTCGAGGGGGCTGAATCGGCAGCCGTTTCCATCAAGAGCAACTGGTCTTCCAGGCCGGAGCTGGCCATGGCTGTCTCCCAATTCTCTATGGAAACGTGGAGGTTGGGTGGATCTACGGCACACTTGTCGCAGCCGCCTACTATGTGTTTGAGGTTCCCAGGCTCTCCACAGGAGCAACAAAATGTAGAGAGTTGTGTCCCGTCAAAGAGGTGAAGCCTGGTGTTATGAGGGAAGGTGTATGCCCACAGGGTGCGGAGTAATCTTTCCTGGTTAATCGGCAGCGATTTGTGCTGGAAAGAATACGTTCTATAGAAGAGGCCAAGAGGCCATAGTGCTGAGTAACTTCCTATTCTGTCACTGCAGGATGCATGCACTCGGGCCGGGCTTCATCAGCGCTGGCTAAGCGAGTGAAATCTCGACCCACGAGGTTGGTGGTCTTGTTTGCCGGGGATGCCAGTATGAGGTCGTGCCCATACAATCGTGACTGGTCACGTTGGTGGTCTCTGATTGATCATCGGAAGTGTTGTAACATGCAATCGACTGTTGGCAAAGTTGGGCCACGCCTGCTAAGAGTCTGTTATGAGAGTTTTGGTGCCGCTTTGGCTAAGCGCACGTGCTATCGCCGCTTCCTCAGCTTGAAAGGGGCTGTGTTCGGGGTTTGAGATGCTACACGTGTGGGGGCTGCAGAACGGTAACACAAAGAGAAGGTATTGAAGACTGCTATCGGGCGTTTTTGCATCAAACCAGTTGATCGTCCCTCCCTTTTTTTCTTACAGTTTAGTTTCTTTCCAACGGTCTCCCCTCTAATATACACACGTTTTGGAAAGCCTTTGATGAATATAAAATATGCATTAGGCAATTAGGTAATAACTTTAGTCCCAGATGTCAATGTTAATATAGCAAAACATAATAGCGCAATACTGGCATACAGAAAGACCTTTTATAGCATTCAGGCGTCGTCACATAAATTTGCGGGTACTTTGTGCGTGACAAAATTCCATGATTGGTCGAGAAGGAGAACGCTGCTAAATTTCTAAATTCCAAGGACCTCAAAGATATCATGTTTGGTCCGACCGTCGAATCCGGCTTAACTGACCCGCTAATTTCTTTATTCCAAAATAATCAACACACCAGTCCCACTAATTTGCATTAGCTCATTCACTCACCTAATATCATTTCATTTCATTTCATTTTATTTCCTTAAAGACCCGCGAGGGGGAATTACATAAGGGGTGGGTAATTATAATGACAAACATAGAAGCCAAAGATTTTAACAAAGGAAATGCTTATTAATGTTTTCTATGAAGGATGATGGGCAGGTAATGGTTGCGATTTCGCTGGGAAGGCCATTCCAGTCTGGCGCGGTACGCGGAAAAAACGAAGCAGAAAAAGTACAAGTCCGGGAACGTGGCCGAGCAACTTCAAGCAAACGGCTCGTGCGGTGAGATATGCGTGTTGCGGGAACGGTATAAGCTGGGGCATGCAACGGACTATGAAAAATTTTGTGGAACAAAGACAGGCTGGCAATACGACGGCAAAGTTCTAGATCCGGTAAACCAGATTCTGCTTTCAATCCAGATACGCTGACAGTGGAAGAGTATGAACAGTGAATAAATCTAGCGGCCCGGTTTTGAAGCGATTCGATGGCATGTGTAAGATAAGATTGTCGACGGTGCCAAATGGGCGATGCTTATTCTAGTTTCGGTCGAACAATGGATTTGTATGCTTCTAATTTTACGTGTTGTGGATCGAGGCGTAAATGGCGTTTAAGAAAACCCAGTGTTTTATTTGCAGATGAAATGATGTTAGTACCGTGTATGTTCCATGAAAGATCGCTACAAAGAGTGACGCCCAAATACTTGTATGACTGAACATTTTCTAAGGGGATGGCATTAACTGTGTACGGATACACAAGCTGCATGCCGCGGCGGTATGTATGTATTTATTGCACAAAAACAAGAAAGGAAGGTCCACCAACAGGCGTAAATTGTCTCGCCTAGGGGCGGACACCGGAACGCCTGCTGGTGTGGGGGAGGTGGAATAGGGAGGAAAGAGTACATAGGAATAGGGGGATAGGGTAGATGGCTAACATAAATATATAAAACATGGGCAAGAATAACCTATATACAACGTTGGGTGAAAGAGAAAAAAACACACACACACAAAAAAAACGAAACACTAGACAAATAAATAAAACGACTTTACATTTACTGGGGTTAAGTTCCATGAAGATTATTCCATGATATGTTGCCTCGCAATATGCGTATATAACTTAAGTTATGCTAAATGTAAAAGATAATTGGGAGAGATGGGCAGTACCTAACGCAAACTGATAGTATATACGGGCAACTTTACAATAAATTGAGGCCAATAATTAGAAGAGAACGTGATGGGCCTTGGGAACTGCAGAGTACGCAAAATATTTCATGGTTCTGCCTGGCGAGTGGCAAAATATCTTCAGACGCAAGGTAGGGTACCGAAATGGAAAACTAGAAATCACCTTTTTGAGGCCCCGGAACCGGTTCGGAACGGTTCCTTCGATTCGTTCCGGTTCGGGTTCAGTTCCAAAATGGCGGAAACAATACGGTTCCGGTTCAGTTCCGGTTCCGGGCAAAAATTCGGGTTCGGTTCCGGTTTTCGGTTCGGTTCCGGTTCCGGTTCGACACCCTGGCTGTGAGAAGCTTCACGTCATGGCGGACGTGTTTAGGCGGAGTTATATTCTTTCACGTTTAGACTTTCATTTCCTAAGGCGAAAAGGGTGCTTTTGGTATGATTATTCCTCATCACTTTAAATTTATTCATAAATATGTTTAGCCCCACGGCCGTGCTTCGTGACTGTAATTCCTCAAGCAATGTTTGCATTGTTCTGCAGTCTCACTCAGCAAGACTGTTGTCCGCATGCCTCAAGTGGCAGGAGTATTGCCCGTTTATCCTTAATCGTACATTTTCCCAGTCAAGGTATTTAAATGTCCCCTCTAGACATGCTGCGAATAGTTTTGGCGAGATGATACTCCTTCTCTTACCTCTCTTACTCCCTTTCGGATTGTAAATTCATCGCTTGGCTTGTGGAGGATTATCCTGCCCGCGCATTCCTTATATATGTCTTCGTGAAGTCTTATCTAGGTTTCCTCTATTTCCTGGTCTTTTATTGCTTCTAGCACGGCTGCGGTGAGTACGGTATCAAACGCTTTCTCGTAGTCTATAAATGCCATTTAAAGGGGTTTTGTGTACTCTGCGGATTTTTCTACCACTTGATTGAAGACATGGATGTGCTGAATGGTTGAGTACCCTTTCCTGAACACAGCCTGCTCTCTGCGTTGTTGGGAATACAGGCTGTCCGCCACGCGGCTAGCTATCACTTTGGTAAACACCTTGTAAACAACTGAGAGGAGGCTGATGGGTCTGTAATTTTTGAGGTCTTTGGGATTCCTCTTTTCATGAATCACAATAACGTTGGCGTTTTTCCAGGCCATGGACACTTTTTGAGCCTTCAGGCATTCCCAAAATAGTACAGCAAGCTTTTCCAGTGAAATATCTCCGCCTTCTTTCGAACATTAAATGGGATTTTATAGGGTTACGAGAAGTTAGAAGGAGAGGAAAAGGCTTCATGGAGCGGACTAGAGGGCATATTCTGGGCTACAGTGGAACGCAAGAAAAGAAAGAACATGGGGTGGAATTTTTAATCCGCAGAGAAATAGCAGGAAACATTGAGGCGTTTTTCAGCATTAGCGAAACAGTCGTGGCTGTTGTGATCAAGCTAAACAAGCAATACAGGCTAAATGTAGTACAGGCCTATGGGCCAACAACCAGCTATGATGGCGAAGGCGTAGACTGCTTCTATGAGGAGATCGAAATAGCAGTGAAGAATACAACAACGCATTCCGCAATTGAGACAATCGCAACAGTCGAGGAGTTACACTGCGAGGATTTGCAGAGAGAAATAACCAGAGGTTGATGAACACACTCTTCTACAAACAAAAGAATAGGAAATGGACACGGAAAAGTCTAGATGGTACAACAAAAAACGAAACTGGCTTCATTTTAAGTGACCCCAAGGTGAGCAGGGATCAAAAAATGGTTGGATGCGATTGCTAAGGCTGAATCTCAAAAGAGAAAGAATTAAACTCAAGAAAGCTAAGAAACTCCGCGTGGATTCAGTCAGAGCCAGATCACACAAGAGTTTAAAATAACTTTTCAAAACTTATTCCCGCTTCTAAACGGGCAGAACGAGGTCAGTGTAGGCAGGCGAAATGACAACCTAACATCGGCATCGAGTGAAACAGCAGCAGCTGTTGGAGAAACAACACGTTGGAAATAAACTGGAACACTTACTAAGAAAACGAACGAACTAATTGCCAAAGGTAAGAACATGAAAGTGTCAAGTAAGGCGGATCAGCAAGAATTAGCCGAGCTCTCGAAACTGATTAACAGAAGTAAAACAAACGACATTCGTGCATATAACATGGCAGTAATCGAGGAAGCGCTGCAAATAGGGGGAACCTTGAAAGCAACAGAGAAAGCTAGCCCTTGTCAAACCGGGATATACGCATTCAGAGACGAGCAGGGTAACATTACGCACACCTTTGAGGAGACAATAAAGGTAGCAGAACGATTCTACACCAGGTTGTATACCAGGCACCTTAGACCAGGGGAAACTACTGAGAGTACAAGCTCATCTTGGGATATCAAACTGGTAAATAAAGGGGAAGTTGGTAAGGCTCTCGAATAGAAGAGAATAGGAAAACATCCAGGTGACGACGGCATAACCGTGGTTCTTTTAAAGGAGAGTTTCTTTAGTCGCCATAATTAGTCAAGAGTGAAGTTGTAAACGTTAAAGCATTCCAAACTTCCGTCCATACATGGTTGTCCCCGGTGGGAGTATGGTTACAGAAAACGGCTGTAATTCTTGTTATATCGAAATTGTCCCCAAATAGATTATGTAACAGTCAGCAGAAAAAAAAAACGACCTTAATATTGCCCCGAGTTTCATTTACGGAGAGCGCCAGTATCGTTCATCTGCGACAGAAGGCGACCAGTGTGGTGGAGGATAGCGCCGGCGAGAGAGGCGTAGTGGCAGGTAATTTCCTGGAAAGTTAACAGGCTGTCACGGGCTGATTGGGCTCCATGGGAAGGGGTGCGACTTGACCCAGCTCGGACGGTTAGCTCTCGAGCTGCAAGGTTAGCCGCTTCATTTCCTTCCAGCCCCACATGGGCTCGAGTCCAAATCAGCTCCGCGCGGGAGATGGGAGGATTTCGAAAAAGAATTTTGAGCGCCGTCGGGGAAATTTTACCCCGGGGAAAATTTCGAATGGCCGTTTTCCAATCAGAAATAACAATTGTTGGGGTAGGCCAATGAGTGAGCGCAAGTGCAATGGCCGCCGCTTCCACAGTGGCTGGGGAGCGCGTTAGGATAGTTAGTGATTGGTAAGGGTCGAAGAGTGCGGTGACTGCATAAGTATTTTGGTGGCGATAACTAGCGACGTTCACATATGCGGTGGTCGGGCGCATGCTGTATTTACGGGCGAGCACGCATGCACGATGTTCCCGGCGTTTAACATTGCGCCCCGGGTGCATATTACGGGGAATTGGGCGAACTAGTAGGAGATTGTGTAAGTCGGGAGGAATGCGTACTCTCTGGTCAGTAAAGGTCGGTGCATGAAGCCCGAGCGAATCTAAGATGGATCGGCCTGCAGGGGTAGTAGTAAGGCGAGGAAGTTGAATCACAGAGTGGGCTTGCATGAGCTCTTCAGCTGTGTTATACGTGCCTAGGCGTTCCAGTTTGGCAGTGGAAGTGCTTTGAGGAATTAGAAGCGCCGTTTTGTAGATTTTTTGGATCAGGCAATTTACTTTATACAGTTCTGTTTTAGTCGGATTTAGGTATGGGAGAGAGTATGTGATGCGACTTATCACGAAGGCATGAATTAGTCGGAGACGCTCAAATTCGGTCATTCCCAATTGTTGCGGGCTTTTATGCGACGGATGAGGCCCATAGTTTGAGTGTCATGAGAGGTGAGCTGGGAGATGTATCGGGTGTTGGCTCTGTTGCGTTTTATGATCAAGCCCAGTACTTTATATAGAGACACTTGGCATGGAATTATTCTGAATTTGTATCGCTATGTCCGAGAGAGAGAGAGAGAGAGAGAGAGAGAGAAACTCTTTATTAAAGAGGAAAGTGCAGAGAGGTTTGCCGACATCAGTTCGCCGGCATGCTACTCTGCGGGAAAAGGAGGAGATGGGAAAAGGTAGTCGGTGTAGTGAAGAAAAGGAGAGTAGTAGTAGTGAAAAAAAAATGGAGTGTAGCATGACCGGCGGGGAGCAGGGAGGGTCATGAGCTCCGAATTAGTAGAGGAGCACTCAAGACCGGCGAGTGCCGCTTCCGCGACTACAACGCCTGTGCCTGCCTGAAGAACCTCCTCATTTTTGTGCATCACTACCTCCGGCGCACCAGGGAGTGATGTCATCAGCATACAAACTATGTTTTAGGTGTGTGGCTTGAGAAGCGTCTAGGGAGATTAAGAAGAGCCAGGTTAAAAAGGAGGGGAGAGAGAACTGCTCCTTGAGGGGTACCAACTGAGGGCACGTGAATAGTGTCAGATTCTAGGTCACCAACGTGTATTACAGCAGTACGATCAGTGAGAAACCCTTTAATGTAAGTGTAAACTCGCTGCCCGGGGTGAGTCATTGCCAGATTTCGGAGGATAGCTTTGTGTGAGACTCTATCGAAGGCTTTGTTGAGGTCTAAGGCTATAATAGCAGCCGTATCTACCTTAGATGGAGGGATGATGATCTCATGGCGGAGCTGTAGGAGGAGATCCTGGGTCGAGAGACCCTGCCTTGTGTGGGGAAGTGCATTGGCCTGGGTGAGATGTTGAACTTGGAGGGTATGAATTACGAGTTCAAGAACTTTCCCTACGCTGGAAGTTAGAGATATGGGACTGAGATATTCCAGTTTCAATGGTTTTTCAGGTTTCGGTATCAAGGTTATTTTAGCGTGCTTCCATGAAGAGGGCAGAATGCCTGTAGTCCAAAAGTGATTGTAAAATTGTGTAAGGATGGATATGGAGTTGTCGTCCACGTTTCTGCGGAGTTTGTTGGTGATATCATCTTGCCCAGGCGCCGAGCCAGACCGGATCTTCATGAGTGCTGCCCTAACTTCCGTTTCTGAGATTTCCCCGTCCAAATCCGTATTACTATTGCCTGCGTATGCCGGGAGCTCTATGGTGTTCCCTTGGGCTATGTAAAGTGTGCGAAACCATTCGAAAAGTTGCGTATCATCACCGGGGAATTGTTGAATGATTTTCATAAGTCGATTATTAGTAGCTGTGCGCCAGTGACTTTGCTCCAGCATGTGTTTAAGGAGGGCCCAAGTACGCCTCATACTGAGGTTTCATTTCATCTCTTCACACATTTGGCTCCACTGTGCTCGGGCGAGCACAGAAGTATAACATCCTATCATTGTAGCTAGGCTGGCTAACCTTACTTTAAGGCGTATAATGTGTTTCCGCTAGCGCCATCTACACTGTATGCTGTGGTAGGCCTCCCAAAGATGATGCAGGTGGGAGTCTACTGTTTCCGCAAGTATTTCAGGGTCCACGGGACTGTCGTGAGCGCGTTTGTAATCGATAATTTGATTAAACCATGACTGATACGTTCCAGAAGTAACTTCGGTTGGCTTCGACATGTGCACCGCACAGGTTTTCCTAAAGGCATCCCAGTCTGTAAGAAATCGTTGGCGGGGACGGCGGGCAATTTCAGATTGGAGTCGCAGATCGAGCTGTACTATGTAATGATCGCTTCCTAGGGTATGTGGTGTGCAGAGCCATTTAACGTCTGTGATTCCACGCGAGAAGGAAAGATGCGGGGAGGTATCTTTTTGCACGCTGTTGCCTACTCTTGTAGGGGTATAGGGATCGGACTCGATCGTAAAACGCTGAGCCTGGGTAAGCTTCCATAGGAGACGACCCTTGCGAGTAGTGTGTGTGCAACCCCAGGCCGTCTGTGGGGCATTTAAATCGCCTAATATGAGTAGAAGATGAGGTTGTGAAGCCTGACTAACAAGATGGGATAATTGTTTGAATGTGTGTGAGTGCACACGGTGGCTATACGTTGAGTATATACAATCTGGAGGCTTTCCGTTTGGAGGAGTAAAGGACAACCAAATCATGTGGGATATCAATACTGTCCAATTGTAAAGGTACCCCGGGAATGTTACGTTGGAGCAATACTACAGTGCATGGGTTATCCTTGGATTGTAAGACCTGATAGCCCGTCAACTTGACGTTCGGTCCGGGTTCTTGTAATGCTAAAGCAAGAGGAGCTTTTTGTTCTGTGGACAGAAGTAACTGCAGGTTAGAGCGCTTACGGGTAAAGCCTCTGCAATTCCACTGCCAATCAGAAAACGTGGCATCCGGCTTATTCATTGTCAAATTCACTAGGTGGGAGGGGGGTATTTTGCGGCAAATTTCGGTCGCTGGCAGGGGCGACAGTTCCCCGAATGCAATTATGTATATCGGCCCGAACCGATTCAATGGTTGCCTGCATGGCTGCCCGGTTGGCCAAGAGGATTTGGTGGAGTTGTAAGTATTCCTCCTCCTGCTGCGCGAGAGCTGCTTGGCATGCAGCCTCGATCCCAGCGAGACGATCGTCTCATGTGTAAGATGTGTGGGAGGAAGTGGGGTTAGCCGTGGCTTTGCGCTTTACAGGGGGTGGTGTAAGAATATCCTCGGAGGCTGGAGTTGGCTGCTCCGATTGAATGGGGGAAATATCGGGACGGGCGTGGAGTTGTTGTCTTAAGAGACTATTTTCGCGCTTCAAGGCTTCATTTTTTTTGTTTAAAAGTGAGGATTTCTACCCTGATAGCTTGCAATTCTTCAATAATTTCAGTTTGCGTATCAGGGGAAGATGAGACACGCGAGAGTAATGATGATGATGGAGCACTGGCAGGCGAGCGCTGGCAGCTCACCTTTGTTTGTGGGAGCTGTGAGGCATCGGGTGACATAGGGGATCTGGTCGTCCATTGGGAACAGTTGCCGGGGTCTTGCCAGGTTTCAGCGGAGAAAGTACGTGGCACGAAGAGTCCCCGCAGAAGCTGCAGCCTTTGCGTACGAAACAGCAGGTCGGAGTGATTGGTAGCGCTTGGGACACGCTGCCGTCCTAGTAGCCTGAGGGCCTTCACAGACGATGAATTTCGGTACACATGGTGATTTTCAGAGGCATTGACGATTCCGCAGGTTGACCACTGAGAGAGTGCTTGTCCAGTTGGGCAGACATCGCGTCGGTGTCCTGGCCGCCAGCATAAAGTGCAGGCTTCTCATTTCTTGCGAAAAGTGTTGCAGCGGTATCTTGCGCCGCGATACCAAACCCAATAAGGGACGGTAGTTCCATCGAAGAGAATTTGGACTATGTTAGAGTCACTCAGCCTCCTCGCGTCGAGCACTCCAAGGTCAGGGTTGAAGTGGCAGATGCTATGGAGGATTTGCTCTGGGGTTTCATCGGCTGGGATATCGAAAATGACGCCCGTCGCTGTATTACATGGGGCGGGTACGTGCGTGGACAACGGGTATTCGTTTCTATTCAAAGATAGCGCCTCGAGCTTCTTATACTTCTGCGCTGGACTTTCATCCGGGGTGGTAGCGGTGATGAAATTTGCCCTCGCGTGAATACGGATCTGATCTTCTTCATGGCGACGCAGTCCCGCTTGCTTCTGCACGGTGTCAGCCAGAGTAGACAGATGTACTTGGGTGAGGGCTAGACCTCCTCTCGGTCTAAGGATTGCTTTGATGTCCTCCGGCAAGGCGAGCACCAGCGGAATCGTGCGCGCCGGTCGGCGGCGGCGTCGGCTGGAAGAGGCATTGTGAGAAGAAGTTGCGATGGCAGAGTTGGCCTGGAGCGATTGTCCACGAAGGGATTGTGGGCGGCGACGAATCATCACCCAAGAGGGGTGGGCGAGATCCTCTGGGGCGATGTCCTCCTTCGACGGTAACCTCCATCATGCTGCTGCCGAGACGCTCACCACGGCCGGCGCGCTCGTGCAGCGGAGTGAAGGCTGACGGCACGTGCTGTGGAATGCAGCCGGCGGCCGCGCACAGCTTCGGCGCGAGGCGTGGTCGATGCTGTTCTTCGCTGTGGCGTTAGGGTTAGCTTTTTGAGTGGACAGTTTGACTCGCCTGTTGGGTCGATCTTGATGAAAGCGGTGTCAGGACAGTCATTACGTCATGACGGAACGATTGGTGTGGAAAACAGGTATCAGGTACTGCTGGTTCGCTGGTGGCGATGCAAGATACCAGAGCCAAGCCGGGATGTGTGAGGTCGTGTCCAAGGAGGACGAGCCTCGTCCTCCTTGGACACGACCTCACACACGGGCGCACTACGCGGACGGGCGCACTACGCTTCGTTGAACGAAGCGTAGTGCGCCCGTCCGCTTAGAAGTCATTGTGGTTGGATGGAAGGCCACACGTCTTTTAAATGCGAATGCATTTATTAGTCGGGGGTTGTCTTGCGTCCATCGAGCGGCGTGCGCCTGCATTCCTCCAGCGCGAGCGCACGTGAGCGCGCGCCTCGTAGTTCTGCCTTCGTCGTCGTCGTCGTCGTAAATGCGAATGCATTTCTCAGTCGGGGGTTGTAGTGCTCCGTCGGCGTGCGCCCGCATGTGTTATCTCTCCGCGCTCAATGCCGAACGCATGCGCTTGAAGCGAGCTGTACTAGTTTGCTCGAAGCGGCAAGGACGGCGAGTACTGCGGTGTTAGTCTCGTGTCTAACGTGTATGGGAACTTGATATCGCACGCCGCTGCCACGTCTCCCGTTCGAGACACGTCTCCGTACAAGGACTTGTACACCCTTGCCTACACCGGAGACGGAGTCTTTGTGGTGACCTTGTACCTCGCGCCCAACCTCGCTCGAGACGCCGTTGCCGCGCAGGTGGACGCGGCTATGGAAAGTGTGCGCGTGCGCTCCAAACCCTCTGACCCCATAGTCTTGTTGGCGACTTCAACGTTGACGTGCGCAAGAAGAGTGGCGAGTGGCTGGTCGAGTACATGCAGACCAGGCACTCTATGCATTGTCTCTCTGCCGGCTTCGACACGTGCCCCACTACCATTCACGGGAGTTGCATTGATCTGGTCTTTACGCGAAACTGTGACGCGCGTATGCTTCTCAAAGACCCTTTGACCGTGCACTTTAGCGATCACAAGGCAGTGATTGTGGCCGTCAGGTACAACGATAACACAAACAGGTGCTGATGAATAAATGATTACGTTCACACTCTCGTCATTAATTACGCCATTACTCGCAACACACTCATCGGTGCACCCAATGCATTCGCATTTCTGCACGATTCCCTTCGGGGAGGTGCGGGAGAATTTTTTTTAAGTTTTCGAGAAGGTGATCCCGTGAATTCGTCTGTCACAGCAAAACGTGCGGAGTGTCGCCTTTCGGAACGAAAAGCAGGCCGCAATGACAGGCATTTGAAGCATCAGTCGTTAATGTTGGCTTTCAGTAGTTCGAACTTCCATAAGATGCCCCCCCACCCCCGCACCTCGCGGTTGCCATTATTGAGCTTTTACTGTATCCCCCTTCGAATAAAAATGCATGTTACAACATAGGATGATATAATCACGACCGACCTACCATTACAGGCAGGGGATCGCACAGCTTTGAATTAATTTTTTCGTTCACCCACAAGTAAGTAGTCTTTATTGTCACACTGAATTTTGTTAGCAGAACAGCATCCTTTATTGAGAAGAGTTGAAATATTTAGTTACTTTTGCAGGTAGTTCGAATTCAATGAGTTTATTTTTTTTTTTTTTTGCAGTACTTTTTTGTGTGTCTCAGGGGTTAAAGCGTCGTGCTGCTGAGCCCATGTACGCACCTTCCATCCTGGCCCTATGGCGCCTTTTCGGATGGAGACGAAAAGCGGAAACGCCCGTGTGTCGAGATGTATACGCAGTTG
This sequence comes from Haemaphysalis longicornis, assembly GCF_048455015.1. NCBI lineage: Eukaryota > Metazoa > Arthropoda > Arachnida > Ixodida > Ixodidae > Haemaphysalis > Haemaphysalis longicornis. The sequence continues at coordinate 97,816,232 of NW_027526385.1, forward strand.
AAGATCCCAAGGTGACGGTCAGAATCATTCCGAAGCCCTCCAATACCGCACACCTCACAGGCAAGGTGCAGCTTTGGCGCGTTAAACACCACATCCCATCAATCGAATCCAATTATTTAAACTGAATTGACGGAAGAAAGGAAACCAATCATTTAAACCGTTTAAGGGAGAAAAAACAAAGCAAAAAGAGGCCTGCGGACAACCTGAACGCAACCCCCGCCTCCTTTGCGCACAGATTAATACCGGGAATTCTACCTTCCTCACTGCACGACTTCTGCAACGTCTGTGCATCACACACGCATTCCCACACTTTCACCATACACACGCACCCCTACAGGGTTTAGCCCCGTAGACCTCGAACCACCTGTTCAGGCTGGGTTGTTCGAAACAGTGAGCCCAAACGGGCCTGCAGGCGGGGTACGCAGAGCCTCTCCCAAGCGTTGGCACACCCCCAAGAAGGCCCTGGCACCGAGGGCCGGGGGAACGCTTGTACCCGCTTTTACCGGTGGGTGTCCGGCGGTGGGTTTCGAACCTGCCACCTCCCGAAGTCGAGGCGGGTGCGCCAGACCACTTAGCCACGACTGCGGTGAAGGAACGGTATGTTAAGATAATCTTTTACCCCACTATCACCATTTCTTGTCCTTTTCGTCAATAGCGCCATCCATGTGAAATAAATTTATTCTTTCATTCATACGTGCAAGAGTTAGCGCAATACTAAAAACTTGTTCATAGTGTGACGAAACGAAATTCGTCGGAGAACTTAAGTATGCTTACGTGCTTTGTTTATTTATTTTATTTATTTTCAGATTTGCTGCCAGCCTTTGAAAAAGGGCCTTAGGCAGGAGCGGGCAGAACAAATAAAAGAATGCGAGAAAATACACATGATACATACACAGATAGGATAAACACCCACAAAGCAATCGCAACAATGAGCGGAAACAAAATTAAAAAAATATGGGATTGCGAAATCAACAAAGGGAACAGCTGGTAATACCAGTATCTGCAAGCTAAAACAGTCGGCAGTTCAACAGCAACAAAAAAACAACCCACGCGGTACCAAGCCCGACCTATACTGATAGAATAATTAATAATATACAAGACATGAATGGAAAGAGCAGGAACAATCCGAACTGTACAATGAGGGCCTTGTAAATAGTAACAGCACCGAGGTGCACCGCGAAAACGAAGCAGAGCTAGTATCTAGGACGAAAAACGCATCAGCGCGACATTATTGTTTCACAATCACATGTCAGTTACTGATGCCGCGATACTAGGAAAGCGGATCGACGAAGAAGATACAAACAAAAACTTCAGATAATCTGATAATGCTTTGGCGAAAGAATCCAGTGTACTGCAATCAATCACATTGGGTGGAAGTCGATTCCATTCGCGCGTTGTTCTCGGGAAAAAAAGAGTTCTTAAACGTGTCTGTTTTACATCTGAAATCCTTTATCTTTTTGGAGTTGTGTAATCGCGTCTAGCGCTTACTAACCAGGTCGATAAAATTGTTGTCGTCTATTGCCAGCTTATCATAGTAAAGGGAATACAAAGACCTGAGCCGTTCACGTGGACGTCTCTTTTGCGATGTATCCAGCTCTGATTCAGCCAAAAGCGAAGTTACAGATACTAGCCAGCAATAGCAATTATGAACACATCTGATGGCTTTCCTTTGAAGAAGTTCTAGTTTAGCAATATTGTTACTTTGTGTACAGATCCCAGACAACTGATGCATATTCGAAGGAGGGCCTAATGAAAGTTGGTACATAATATTCGATGGGAATCGAAGATTCAGCAGTGTGTCGAGTCTTTCCCTTTTCCTTTGTGTTCTTGTACATTCAAGCTGATTGAAATGGCTGTCGAGTTCAACGCCGAGAAATGTGGCATGGTCAATAGCATGAACCAAATTCGGACCAAGGATTATGCATGGCTGTCCCAGAAGAATTTTAGTGGGGAAGAAAAACCACAAAGTGTGATTTGATACCATTAACCTTGACCATATTGTCACTGCATCAACAAACGATTTTAGCTGCATCAGCATTTAAGTGATATATTGGCGAATACAAACATATTCTAGAAGAATGGATTGTCGTGTCATCCGCGTATAAAATACAACTAGAATTTTTTATTTCGTTGTCCAGCTCTATTTGAAAAAAAACTCGTTCATTACATTCCACTGTTTTTCTAATCGTAGCCAGCCCGGTCAGTTTTTTTTTTTAGAATACTTTTTCTTAGCGTTTTTACAAGGCCTACCCAAAATATTCGAGTAGCTCTTGTAACGCACCAGCACGGTCAGACTGCAATGGCTGCTTTTTTTTTTGTTTTGTTTTATAAAGATTATCTTTCTTGCGCTCGCGTTTCAGAAGATTTTTGGTTATCCCTGAACATCGCGGTGAAAGAAACCTTTTCTTGCTCGTTGGGTTCCTGGTTGACTCAGAAAGAGCGTTCGAAATTATGTTTCAGCTTACAAGACAGTTCAAAAGCGATCTGAGAATCATTTTGCAATCGGCCTTGCCAATTTTTTTCAACATATGAAGGCTTGTATATATTTTTTTTTACATGCATATCCTGATTTTTCGCATTGCTGTCTATACGCACAAATATTGGGCAATCATCAGTTAATGACACTTCAAAGACACCAGATCCAAAAGTAACCAAGAGTCCGGACATTGCGCGAGCAATAATGTGTCCTGATGAGTAATAATCCGCCGAGTCAGTATAGCGATAAGTGATTCGAGGCCGTGTCCATTCGAAACATCTGTATAAGCAGCATATGATGAATTCATCATCATTATCATCAGCCCACCCAGGTCCACTGCAAGACAAAGGCCTCTGCCATTTACCTCCAACCGCTCCTTTTCTGTGCTGCTCGAGTCCACAGTTCACCCCGAATTTCTGTATTTCATCCTTCCATCGGGTTAATGGCCTTCCCCTTATAGACCCATCAATTGGTATCCACTCTGTTACCTTCATTTTCCACGGGTTGTCGGTTTGTCTCAATATATGGCCAGCCCAATTCCATTTCTTTCCTTTTTTGTTGAACTGTGATATTTTTATTTTCTGATCCAGGCAGCTCGATTCTTGTCTCTGAGTGCTACTTTTAACTTTATTCATTCCATGGCCCGCTGCTCCTACGTTAGTGTTTCTTTCTAGTTGTTCAGTAAGGTGCCAAGTTTCAGTTCCGTATGTCATCACCGGCAGTATGCACTGGTTTTAGATTTGTCTTTTGAGTGACAGATGTAGCGTACTGTTCATTATTTGGGAGTGCTGCACAGTGCTTCCCAAACCACACCTATTCTGCGTCAGACGCATCAGTTGTTTACAAGATGGTTACCAAAGTTACAGATAGCCGCATAGGTGGCAGCTTGGAGTTCCAACAACCCAGAGAGCCGGCTGGGTTTAGGAAAGGCTACTCAACCATGGATCACATTCATGTCGTCAACCATGTGAGAGAAAAATACGCAGAGTACGCTAAACCCCTTTACATGGCATTTATGGATTACGAGAAAGCGTTTAATTTCGGACTCAGCGCAGCGGTTTTATGTGCCCTAAAAGACCAGATAATATAGGAAACATAAGCATTAGCGAGCGAGTCGCGTCTGTTGTGATCAAACGAAACAAGCCTATCAGGTTGAAGATAGTATAGCTCTATACGTCAACAACCAGCTATGATGACGAAGGCGTAGACAGCTTCTACGAGGGCGTTGAATCAGCAGTGAAGAAAGAAATAACGCATTCCACAATTGTAATGGGAGACTTTTACGCAAAGGTCGGTAGCAAGCAAATGGGAGATAGGTCACTGGGAAGCTTCGAAATAGACAATTGCCACATTCTAGGAGATACACTGGTGGGATTTGCAGAAAGAAATAACCTGAGGTTGATGAACACATTCTTCTACAAACGAAAGAATAGGAAATGAATGTGGAAACGTCTCAATGGTACAAGAAAAAACGAAACTGACTTCATTTTTAGTGACAACCTAGGTATTGCGCAAGACGCAGAGGTGATAAGTGAGATTACGAGCAGCGTTCATACGATGGTTAGATGATAGATAAGGATGAATCACAAAAGAGAAATAAATAAACTCGTGAAAACTAAGAAACCCCGCATGGAGTCACTCAAAGCCAGATCACAACAGTTTAAAATGGCTGTTCAAAACTAATTCGCGCTTCTAAACGGGCACAACGAGGTCAGTTTAGACAGGCGAAATGACAACCTAACATCGGCATTCAGTGAATCAGAAGCAGCAGTGGCAAAACGACACGTTGGAAATAAACTGGAACACTCACTAAGAAAACGAACGAACTAACTGCCAAACCTAAGAACACGGAAGTGTCAAGTACGGCGGATTAGATAGAATTAGCCGAGCTCTCGAAACTGATTAACAGGAGTAAAACAAACGACATTCGTGCATATAACATTGCAGTGATCGAGGAAACGCGTCAAACAGGGGGAAGCTTGAAATCAACAGAGAAAGCTAGCCCTGGTCAAAGACAGGATATACGCATTTCAAGACGAGCAGGGTCACATTACGCACAACATGGACAAGACAATTAAGGTAGCTGAACGATTCTACACCAGGTTGTATGCCAGGGACCTTAGACCCCAGGGGAAACTACTGATAGTACCAGCTCAACTTCGGATATCAGCCCAGTAAGAAAAGAGGAAGTTGGTAAGGCTCTTGAAGACAAGAAAATAGGAAAAGCTGCAGGTGACGTCGGCATAACCGTGGATCTTTTGAAGGAGAGTTTAATTTAGTTGCCATAATAAGTACACAGAAAAGTTGCAAACGTGGAAGCATTCCAAGCTTCCGTCCATACATGGTTATCTTCAGAGGGAGTATGGTTGCGGAAAACGGCTGTAACTCTTGTTATATCGAAACTGTCGCCAAACAGATTACATAACCATCAGAAGAAAAAAAACAACTCTAAACCTTGTTATATCGAAACTGTCCCCAAACAGATTACATAACCATCAGCAGAAACAAACGACTCTAACTCTTGTTATATCGAAACTGTCCCCAAACAGATTACATAACCATCAACAGAAACAAACAACTCTAACTCTTGTTATATCGAAACTGTCCCCAAACAGATTACATAACGATCAGCAGAAAAAAACGACTCTAATATTGCCCCGAGTTTCATTTACTTTTGGTGAATACGTAGTTGACAGTGAAGTTGTAAATATTCTGGAATTCCCGTCTGCTGCCAATTCATGGGCTTTTGTGGGAGGCAAACGGAGAGTCTATGTTTTTTTGCTAGAATAAAGGCCCAGTCCTTCAAAGTTTCATTCAGCGAATTATCTAGGAAGTATGATGACTCGCAGATTACAATTTATTGATTGATTTTAGGGTTTTACGCTCCGACGCAACGCAGCCGATGAGGCGTGCCGTAGTGGAGGGCTCCGGATTAATTTTGACCACCTGGTGATCTATACCGCGCGCCGAAATCTGGTACACATGGGCATTTTTGCTTTTCGCCTCCATCAGAAAAGCGACCGCCACGGACGAGAATCGAACCCGCGTCCTCGTTTTCAGGGCAACGCCTTAGCCACTGATCCACCGTGGCGTGTAATCGCAAATTAACAAAATGTTTCTTTTGTGCAGTTCTTGGACTTCGTCCGGCTCAGCGCATAGTTCTTGTTCACAGAGCAGTAATTTCGTTTATTATTTGTTTTTGTGCGGTAGGAAATTTCTTGAACCACATCTTGTTCCCGCCAACATCAGATTCTCGTGTACTGCGGCTTTTAATGATCTTTCACTCGAAACCAAAAAGTCGCATAACATGGCGATGAAAACATATTTCCCGTCCGTCTCCACTAACGTGAAACCTGAGGAGGGGCGAAGCATTAAGTATATGAGTCTATTCTTGGCTCCTTGGTGTTTTTTCCCACGGAGATGAAAGCTTTTGTGGGGCAGAAGTATACAGCTTTGCTGCAAGTTTCGTGTCTTTGAAGCACGAAGCGTTCTAGCGCGAGGCGTGAGAAAACCAGTGTGTCGGTGTGTTCTTTTAGTGCGGTTAAGGTTTAGTGCGAGGCGTTGGAAAACGAGTGCCTCGGTGTTTTAGTACCGTGACTATATGATACTACGGCGACATAAGACTATGACGACATGACACGCCACCAGCTCAAGCCCCTAATTTGCTTTTCGCTAATAAAGACGTCACGACGTGCACTCGATTCGCAATTCAATTTGTTGGAAGCATCGTCTACTGTAATTATAAATACCGCTTTTAATAGCTGAAGGGAATGCATATAGTCTGCCAAAATTGGCCGTATATATTCGCTGCAAGTGTCGTCGAAAGACGACTGTCATCTGCCTCCCTGAAAAGTAAAGGTTTCTCTTCTCGCCCCCGTCTCTCTTTCCATAATAAAAGTAGTGGATGTTTTCTCTACTAAATTCAATTTTCCTTGATGCGCAATGCTCGCGTGCAATCTGTTGGAACCTTCGGTTACTGTTCGACTTGGAACTCCGGCTTGAGGTCTAGGTTCGGGATCGAGCCCTTTTTTGCATTGCAGTTCAAAACATTTCTTTCAACCCGCCCTTTTTAATTTGCTAATGCAAAGATCAAGCGCACATTTTCAATTAAGATAACACTGTTAGTACCATGCAATTATGTCTTGATGCTTCGTATCAAATAAGCCTAATGGTTTCTTTTTGCTCAGCGATGCTTACAAGTATTATTTATGGCACCCGAATAAGTAGTTTGTAAAACATTTGCCTATATAAACAACGTGTTCAAGAGATCGTCTAACTTTCGGCCAGGTGGATTAATTGAGGGATAGACAAACATGCATGCAGGCATACAAACAGACAAAACTTTTCGGGCTTAAGCAGCCCAAGACTTAAATAGCCCAAAGGTTAAAACCCCCTCCCGAGCAGGGGGAGGGAAAAAATCATGCTGACACTGCAGTGATCAAACAAAGTGTTCCCTTTTTAAAGCTTTCTGGACCTATACAACACACGCTAGACTAAAAGCCTGGTTTTGACTGATCAGAAACGTAGAAACTTATTTGTAATTACCCTCTTCCAAATTTGCAGTGACTTGTGCCGATACTGGCGCTTAAACATGTTTGTAATATTGGCTCGGTGTTCCAACTTTCCAAATTCTGTTTGCGCCGTGGGCTATACATTGTAAAGCCAGAAATAAATTTATTGCATTTACTTTGAGTCACCCTGTTTTGCCTGCTTTTCTAGACCTAGGATTTATATTATCTTTTAAACTGTGAAAATGGATTTTGATCTTCGCTTTGCACCTTCATATTTGCAAGCATTTTAAAGTGTTGGAACAACACGGTGGGACATGTCTTTCCGTATTTTGGCCCGTTGTCTCTATCACGTGGTCTTAAATCTTTCCGATAATGTGCAACTCAGCCACCGACAAGAATAATGAGCTTCCACTTTCAGTATTATTTCCTGACCACGAAAAGCATTGAAGGACTTGGTAGGGCTAACGAATGTGATTGGCCAAGACCCTCAGACATAGTAATAGCGACAAAGAAACGATCCAAAGGGAAAGCGATCATAAAAACTACGGGAATGACAGAAGACACAATTGCACTATTTTACTGGTTTCTCAAAATTGTTACATCACTTTTCCCGAAATTACCGCCCTCCGATCTCCACCTAGTTTTAATTCTGAACCTCCTTTTGCAATGAAATCTCGGTCCGACCTGGCCAATCTGCCAGAGTGGGTACGTGCCCTTGTTCAGAGTTACTCAATCTATGCATTTAAGAACACTGGCCATTGTTATCTTGGCTCCAATGAACCAACAACCGCACCATGGTGTTTTTTTTTTTTTTTTGCTGCCGGTGCTAGAGTTCATGTATGCTGCTGAATTAGGGGAGCAGAGTTGGGCGTCCATCGGACTTCTTCCAAAGCCGTGCAGCAAAGCCACGCGTCACGTATGTAGAAGTCGCCGCACAGCTTGCAGCGGCGGGGCGAAGTGGGCGCGTGCGTGTGCTGCCGGCTGCGCCAGCCGCTACGCGGGGCGGCCGCAGTTGCGCGCAAACGGAAAAGGATTCTGGCGCGCAGCACTTAAAGGGACACTGAAGTGAATTTGTCAAGCTCCCGTTTTTGCTTGCACTGCGTAGACTGGCTCAAATTAGCACACTTTTCATCGTTTATCCGGTTGACAAATCGGTAATTATTTTACAAAGCGCGAAAGAAGAAAAACTACCATGCGCGGTTTGCGGCGGCCGCACCAACTAAGGCTGTGACGTTGAGAGGAGGGGCGCCGTGATTGGACGATGCCCAAGGTTAGCAATCACACAAGTTTCGGTTTCGGTTCTGTAAAACATAACCAATGGCTCTGTTGGATGGGCATTCTCAATATCTCAGTAATCATCGTACCGCGCTTCTGCCATGTTGTCGGCTGTAAAATGCACAAGATAAGCCTCCCAGGACGGCTTGTAGTCGTAGCATTCACTAGCCGAGACCTACGCAGTGCATGAACGCCCTCCGCGTACCCGCAGACGCCCAAATGTCATGCGCTTTTTTCCCCCATATTTGGAGCTTGCCTCCCTCATGCCTGTATCGTAAAAAGCGTGTTCGCACCAGGCCAAGGGTCTGTTCATTCTGGCCTGTGCCCACTGCCTGCAAGCAGTCGGTGCTTATGGCAACAGCACGCCAACGAGAACTCGCTAGCGCGCCAGTGCCAGCCTGCGCGCGTTTTGTGAACTAGTTCGTGTAGCCATGAACGTTGCGGCCCCAAAAAAGGTGAACTCAATATAGAAAACATAGGCGGAAAACAAAAAAGTTAACTTACAAAAAAAAAAAGCACGTACCCGCGGGGATTCGAACTCATGACTCGCAAAACATTTGCGGCGAATTCCGAGCGCCCCAGACCGCTAGGCCACGGAGCGGGACGCGAATGCTCTGCTAATATAGGGTATATATTGTACAACCGGTTTACACTTTTATTTAGTTTTGGCATTTCAAGCCGCTTAGGTGACTATTTGTTGTACTGCGATCGTGCAGTAAGCGTTGCCCGAGTTTCCACAGTAGCTCACGTCTAGCAATTGCATTTCGTAGACGGAAAAGCGTTCGCAGATGCGTAGTCGTGCTGCTGACCGCTGTGCTTGTTCGCCCAGCGCAAAAAAGTGCTTCCCGCGCCATAGTTTTACGCTGTACGGTAAAAATATCAGTTGATTTTATTTGCTTAGTACCTATATTGACTTCGCTGACTCTTCTCCCGCCTTCAAGAGGCCTTATATTTTCCTACTGGCGTACCAGTCAGCGAAGCGTCGCATGTGCAGCGCTTGTGTGAAGCGACCTTGACTTGGAGCTAGATACAGTGTACAAACAAACCAAGTAAAGAAAGGCACATTCTTCCATTCACAAACGTGTCCTGGCTTCGTTTCAACTAAGCGAACGAATTGCGACCAAGCAATTTTTTTTTAACCTCCTTGATTGCGACGACCCGCCGGCGGCCGGCGGACGAAACGCTGGGCCGACTGACTCTGTCGGCCGGGGAGCCGTGCAGTAGCGCAGCCGTGGCGCAGCCAATTGCCAGCTCATCCCCTCCTGACGTCACACGAAAACGCCACAGAAAATGGGCGAGCGTAAAGAGAGGAGGACAGCGTTTTCGAATTAGTTTTTCTACTAAATAAAATCGCGTAAACGCGCCTAGAGTGGTCGAAACATGGCCTGGGGACTCCGGACTACAATTTGCGCTAGTAATCCCGCAATGTTTACATATCACTTCAGTGTCCCTTTAAAGCGGGCGGTCCTGTCAGGGTGGAAGCGGTGGCGCTGTAGATCGTGGAAATCAGACGCGCAACTCTAGCGAAGCTTATACAGGAACTCTAGTCGGTGCTAGGGTGCCCCAATACACGTCCATTTCCTCCTGCGGGGTGGTGGCGCTTTTATCGAGGCACCCTAGTCGATGCTGCCTTTACTGCAATGGACTCCTATGGCAGCGGCACTCATAAAACATGGCCGCCCAAGTGCGTCACAGAAAAAGAAGCAAAGAGGCAGACGCTCGAGTCGCTACAGCAAAACATGCACCACTAGCTGACACAGAAGCAACCATTACGATGTGATCATAACACCACATACATATACACCGAAACCTCATCAAATCGAACTTCAATTATCAAAGTGATGGATAATTCGAACTGCATAATTTGGTCTGGCCAAGTTTCCATATAAGTGTATGTACAAAGAAGCTCGTTAATTCAAACCCGAGTAGGTTTTGCCACGGATAATTTGAACTACGCGTTACCACGCCGCCACCTTGGTGCGTAACACGCGGCCAGAGAAACGCACCTGTGCGTGCATACAAGACTGCGTAGAACCGAGAATGAAAATTAAAGCCTATATAAATACCACATGGCGGATATTTCGGACGACGCTTTCTTTCTGACTTACACCGATGAGGACACAGTGGGGTGTATGATGCGCTGGAAGATGAGGGCATCATATCTCAGGTCAAAAGTGCGGAACCTCTCGCTGCCAATGACGACAAGGAGGACGAAAACGAAGCATAGTTCGCCCTTCCGCTCAGTAGTCATGGCGGTTGGGTGGAAGGACACTCGTCTCTTTTTCAATTTTCAAGAAGGCGATCCCGTGCATTCGTCCGTCCGAGCAAAAAGTGCGGAGTGTCGCCTTTCTGTACGAAAGGCAAGCCGGAATGATGGGCTTTTAGAAGCATCAGTGTTCAAATGTCCTACTTCTTCACAATAGCAGTGTACTGCCATTAATATTTGCTTACATTAGTTCGAACTTTCATAAGATGCCCCCCATCCCCTCGCGGTTGCAATTATTGAGCTTTCACTGTATCCCCCTTCGATTGAAAATACTTCAAGATGAAAATACATGTTACAACAGAGAGAGAGAGAGAGAGAGAGAGAGAGAGAAAATAACTTTAATGAAGACCAGCGATGTTAGCCGAGCCGTCGGGCTGGCTTGCTACGCCAGATGACAGGAGAAAAACAAAAAGAAAAAAAAAAGAGAAAGAAAATGTGAAAACGAAAAGATGTCATCTGATGCGCCCAAAATTTTCAATTGCAAAACTGTGTCCAGTTCTGTGCTCCGAAGAAACTTCAAGAGAGCTTTGATTGCACGTGCAGCCTGACTGGGACCCGACCAAGGACCCAAAACAGCCCTCAGCTCAAGTCCCGCTCCAAGCTGCCTGCACAAAGATAATATGAGTTTTTGTCTTTTCACGGTGTACTTTGGACGCGCGCATATAACATGATGAATGTCTTCTCGCGAGCCACATCTGGAAGAAAGAGGTGAAGATGCCTGCTGGATTTTGTACAGGTAATGTCCCGTGTGGGCCACATTCAAGCGCAGCCTGTGCAGAATGGCTTCCTCGCGCTTGCCAAGTCCAGGTGGCATTCTGAAGGTGCACTACACAGGATGACATAATCGCGACCGCCCTACCATTACAGACAGGGGATCGCACAGCTTTAAATTAATATTTTTTGTTCACCCACAAGTGAGCAGTCTTTATTGTCTCTCTCAATTTTGTTTGCAGAACAGTGCTGCTGCATCCTTTATTGAGAAGAGTTGGTGTATTTAGTTACTTTTGCAGGCTGTTCGAATTCAATTAGTTTATTTGTGGTAATTTTTTTTGGTCGTGGCTCAGGGGCTAAGTCATCGTGCTGCTGACCCTATGGACGCGCGTTCGATCCCGCCCGTATGGCGGCTTTTCTGATGGAGGCGAAAAGCGAAAACACCCGTGTGTCGAGATGTAGCCGCAGTTTAAACATCCCCAGGTGACGTTCAGTACTACTCCGGAGTCCTCCAATAGGGCGCGCCTCATGGGCAAGGTGCAGCTTCGGCGCGTTAAGCCCCACAATCCATCAATGCAATTGAATTAGTTAAATTGAATTGACGGAAGAAAGGAAGAAAAACAAACAGATTTAGGGAGAAAAAAGAAAAAAAAAGAGGCCTGCGGACAACCTGAACGCAACCCCCGCCTCCTTTGCGGACAGATTTTTACCGGAAGATTACCCTATGCACGACTTTCTGAACGTCTGTGCATCACACACACATACACACACTTCCGCTCCACACACACACACACCTACAGGGTTTATCCCCGTAGACCTCGAACCACCTTTTCAGGGTGGGTCGTTCGAAACAGTCAGCCCAAACGGGCCTGCAGGCGGGGTACGCAGAGCCTCTCCCAAGCGTAGTCACCCCCGAGAAAGCCCGGGCACCGAGGGCCGGGGGAACGCTTGTACCCGCTTTTACCGGTGGGTTTCCGGCGGTGGGTTTCGAACCCGGCACCTCCCGAAGCCGAGGCCGGTGCGCCATACCACTTAGCCACGACTGCGGTGAAGGAGCGGTTTGTTAAGTAATATTTTACCCCTTATCACCACTCCTTTCCCTCTCCGTTCATCTTTACCCCTTATCACCACCCCTGTCCCTCTTCGACCACGAGAAAGAAGTCCGGCGCAGAATATGATGAATTTTGAGTGTCAAAAAGATTGATCTAGACGTCACCCATAATAATGATGTTTTTTTTCGTTCGAATCGAGCATGTACAAAACCTGGTTTTACTCTAAACAAAAATCCGTAATTGAAGACGAAGGGGAACGATAAATAGACCCCACAATTAAGCTTTTGACATCAATATCGAAAAAAAGAAGTGTCAAGCTCAACCCACATGGACTCGCAATTTACTTTGCTATTTGATAAGTACTGACGCCTGGAATATTGTATTTTAGTTGAAATGAAAACAGCTGTATCACCTTTACAGCTATCACTGCGGTGAAAGTATTCCACTGTGTAAGATGGAAAGGAGTATAGGTTTCTATCGGCTTCACTGAGCCGTGGTTCACGGACACATATGATCAAGAAGTGGTGATTGAACGATGCTACGATGTAGAGTTATGTCATCAGGCTCTTTTCGTAAGCTGCGTGCATTAAAGCGCGATGGGAAAGGGGGTTCAAGATACAAATCAAGACTCAGATCGGAAGTATGAAGCCGTAAGTATGAAGCCAATCTTTCATGGATTATTCACAAGCTAACGATGAATGTACAATTGAGCGTTTTGAATCGTGCCTTGATGATTTTGATGGTGACGACGTATGCGCCTCTTACAATAGATTTAAAGAAATGGGCCAACACAGCGTACAAACGTTGCTCCAAATAAGCGAAAAAGGGTCTCTAAACATACGCCTTGGGTAAACCGCAAGATAATCCACCTTAAACGAAGAATAAATGCTTGAAAAAAGACATGTACAATCCCCCGTTGTCCAAGAGTTAAAGGACAGTTTAGCATGTAAGGTTCCTTGCTCCAAAGACGATTATTTTAAAACAATGCTGCCTAATTTTATTAAAAACGACCCAAGTAAATTTTGGATACATTTCTGAAAAAAGAAGCCGGTGAAGGAAATTGTAGTGGATGGTTCTGTTTTTCAGACCCGCAGGTGTGAAAAACAGAATTTTATTTTCTGAAATTTTACTTTCTGAATTTTATTTTCTGAAATTTATTTTCTGAAAAAGACAATTTTAAAAACAGCATTTTAACCGGTACTTTGAAAGTGTATTTTCTGATTCTTGCGTATGTACGCTGGCGCATACCACAGTCGCCCTTCTGATGTTAGCTTTATTGCTTTCTCTTGCGTTTTCTCTATGCTTTTGAACCTTAATACTAAAATATCATGTAGCACCGATGGCATTCCAAATGCATTTCTTCGTCGCTATGCTGAGTCACTGGCTAAATTTTTTGTTGTTTTATTTCGCACTTCTTTGTTGCAGGGGAGCTCCCCGAAGACTGGACGATAGCTCTGGTTGTATCTATCTTTAAAAAGAGTTTCCGCATATGTTATCAAAATTACCGTCCAATATCACTAACATCTTCTTGTTGCAAAGCAATGTAACACAATATCACCACTCGCATTTTTGAATACTTAAAGACCATAATATCCTAACAGGTTTCCAACTCGGGTTCAGGAAAAGGTACTCCACCGTCATACAGTTCGTTTCAGTATTTTATTCGTTTGCGCACACCTTAGGCAACACCCGTCAAATAGATGCAATTTTTCTAAACTGCAGTAAAGCATTCAATGAGGTACCACATGACAAATTAATTATAAAGATGCGAAATATTGGCCTCCCTGATATTCTGGTCACATGAGTAGCAAATTACCAGACAAACCGCAAACAACTAATCACAATACATGGGATAGAGGCCGGCTATCTTGATGTCACTTCGGGAGTTCCGCACGAAAGTGTGCTGGGTCCATTGCTTTTCATCCTGTATATTGGCAGTGAGCGCGAACGCATGCGGCGCTGCGAAGCGCGCCTCCGTAACGTCAGCTTAGGGATTCTCGCATTTGTCGTCTGCTTCAGTCGGGCACGCTCTCCGTGCTGCTTCTTTGCGCTCGGTTCACGTCTGATGCTTCTCCGCACCACATTTCGTGTGTGCGTAAATTTTTATCACAATAATAGACTTAAAATCGCATACACTAGCTCAAGGCGTGAGTTGAAGTATAGTCTTGGATACCGCAACGGAAGAAACATTGCCGAGGTCCCTCATTCCTTGCGAAGCCGGTCCTCTGCGGAGCGCCAAGAGTCGGAGCTGGGGCGTCAGCTTCTGTATTAAGCAATATTTCGAAGAAAGGTAACAGCCAGCTGCTAGTAACCGACAATAGTGACAATACAAGACCAAAACAATTTCCAGGCCTTCGGGGCTGTCAGCTTTGGCAGAATTCATTACGATTCCCGGCAATCATTTGTAAGGCAAAACAGTTTTTGCAACGTTTCCGGGCGTTCTAAAGTATTGTATCACATCCCTTTACGTTGTCATGGCATGGAAGTATGCCACAGGCACTATGGCGCGCAAGAAATGTAGGTTGAGTTCCAAATGACCTACTGTGTGCATAGGCGCGTGCTGGTTTTATACCAGGCTTCTAACCAGTATGGAGGTTTATTGAGCAAAACGAGTCACGTCTACGGTAAAGATACAGTAACACTATGTTTGTTCAGACCTGGGGTAATATTTCGGTTTTATTTCTCACAGCCATAACGCCCCAGTAGTCAGATATGCGTTATAGGAAAACTGCACTCAAGAGGAGGAGAAGGGGGAGAAAACTTTATTTAATAGTAAAGTCGAGCTGATTAGTGGGCCGGGTCCTCACTCCAGGACAAGAGAGAATAATAATTTTCTTCAATTCATAGAACGCATCCCAAGTAGACGACTGGAAGGGTTGGAGAACAATTAAGAGCGGCTTGGAAATATTCATCGGTTGCGATTCTTGAAAATATGCACGTATACGATTTATTACGTTCATTAGCGAGTGCATAAAGCCTATAACACCATAATCATGTCACAACTGTGCGGGTTGAGAGTCAGTTCATTATGATAACGATGGTTACAATAGAAATTCGGAGCACAAAAGCCGCCTTCGAGTACTCTGGACAACATTGTCTGGGGCGCGATCGCGGTGGCGTAGCACAGACGTACTGCTTGTATTTGCATGTGAATAAACAACGCAGGCTGCGGATATGCATCTTCTTGCACGCAGCAATAACGAAAGCCAGTTTGTGAAGAATTGAACTTACGCCATACAGCCTGAAAAAAATATCCACACTATCTTTGGGAGCCTCCCAAACATCCCCAAGCCTACTCATAAGATGTTTGTGACGGGGCAGAAAAATTAATGCGTTTGGCACAGAAAAAAGACATTCGTCAGATACACGTCGACAACAACGAAAGAAATAGAAGACAGCCGCTTTATTTCCTGCTGGGCGATGCCCGCTGCTTGGTACGTAGCATTCGACTCTTCAGTCTTCATAAGAGAATCTCAAAAATACTGTAGGGAAGACTGCCCATTTTGAATACTTATCAAGAAGCTCTGAGCGCTGAACCTCGTGAATAAGCTACAAAGGACGAGTTACACACGATCTTATGACCGATGGTATTTATTCTCTCTCTAATCGTGTGTTGCAAACGTGTGGGGGATACAGCTTGAAATTATTCAGATGTGTCAGAAGCTGGCACAAATAAGTGAATTACTAAAAATAGGCTTTTTAATGCACTAAAGCATCAAAGCGGGCGATTTCTAGCGCAGGCACTGTTGCCCCTCATAAGCGGAGTGTAGCAGACGACAGCGGCGCGAGTCCCTAAGCCGACGTCACAGCCAGAGGGCGCCACTCAAACATCTCACCGCCAATAGGCCTCCTGCACTGGAGTTTTGGCGACATGCAGCGTCCCTAGCGGCCGATGCCTCTGGGTAGTACAAAAGCAGACGACCCTCGCCGCCCTCCATGTGTTTCAATTACAAGCCAGAGTGAAAGTTGGTTGTGGCGCTTTGTGGCGTGTTTAAATGACTGCATACGATATGAAATAGCCCTTAAAGTAGTTGCAGAGGGTAAACAAAATATTATCCGCTAAAAGAAGCCGATTTACCGGCTTTCTTTTGAGCAAGCTGTCGCGGTGGTCGCGGCGTGGGGCAGTATCGCCAGGTCGGGTGGTTTAACTGTTTGACGACAGTTACAGTTTTTTCTTCTTGCCTGCGGTCGACAAAGGAAAGTTCACGAGTAGCATAAACACGAAACGCTGCTGGTAACTGCAAAAGGTTGCTTCAGCGGGAGCATGCACCCGCCGCGGTGGCTCAGTGGCTAAGGCGTTGCGCTGCTGAGCACGAGGTCGCGGGTTCGATTCCCGGCCGCGGCGGCCGCTTTTCTGATGGAGGCGAAAAGCAAAAACGCCCGTGTGTACGAGATTTCGGCGCACGATAAAGATCCCCAGGTGGTCAAAATTAATCCGGAGCCCTCCACTACGGCGCGCCTCATCGCCTGCGTTGCGTCGGCGCGTTAAACCCTACAATCAATCAATCAGCGGGAGCATGCAAGCGAACGCAAGAATTGCGCAGCCGACTCAGCGGACACTACTGGCCTCGGCACCGCCTTCAAAACTAGTGGAAATTTTGTTTTGTATTTTCGCAAACTAAATGATTCTTGCGTAACGTTTTACGCCGCACGACTTTCGAACGGCAGGGTACATATACTAGCGAGTAGGTGGGGCAATCGCGCCTAATAAACAAATTAAGCGCTCTTAAGGGACGCAAATGCATGCACCAAATCACACACCCGCTGCCTGCAGAGATGTGTACTTCTACAACATCACATAACACAGCCGCACACACGGCGCGGGGCCCCAAATATTTACATACGATCATCACTGTCTGTGTTGGTTTCCTAGTGCAGGGGTCGTCGAATCTGAACTCCGGCACGCCAGTTTTGACTGCAAATGGAGTAAGACAGCGAGACAAGAACAGAGAATTGGCGTCCTCAGTTGAATTGCCACCCCCCCCCCCTCCATCTTCACACTTCGCCAGATTATTGTCAAATATTATTAGAAATTCCTGAATTTTTTCTCTTTGCATTCAAAACCCCCTTCCCACCCGATTTGCCGTCCAGCCCTCCGCCGTGTCGGCTGCATGTAACTCGGCCGTTGCTGACCCTCATTCTAGGCTATTAAGTGCGAACTGGGAATGTATGCTGCAAGAGCGTAATTAAGTAATCTGAGAGCAAACAAGGAAAGCGAACGGCCTCTTAGTTCGCCCAATCACTTTGTTTTACGGCCACTAATTTCGGAATCGCAAAACAGATTTCACGCTTCTGACGGTCGCGGCATTTTGTCACTGAGACACGCAACAAAACGGCAAGCTAACGCTGCACCATGTATTCGTAACGGCAACGCAAACGAGCACTGTTTAATGAAAGTGCACGCATAGTGTGCAGGTACGCAAAAGAGCGGCGCACCGCAGCAGGCGAGCCTGGGGTCCGACGCCGGACTCGCTGGCTTTTTGAAGCGCGATCATCGCCGATTGCGTCACTCTTCTTTTTTGGTCGGCTGTTTTTGAGAAGTCTTTGTCACCTAGAGTATTAGTTTAAACTAGAAATTTCACTTAAAATTTCACTTCGTACGACCATCGATCGGTGAACCTGCGAGTAGCAGACGCTGTCACGGTCTCGGCACTTTCGTCGGCGCTGTAAACGTGTTTAACGCTGCAAAGTTTTTTCTCCTAATGCCAAGTTGATCGCTGAAATAGATCGGACGCGTCGGGGATGAGCTGGTGACCACGTCGCAAAATAATCGGGAGCGTCGAGCTCATTTTGCTTGTGTCAACACGGGATCCTATGGGACCCGCGCAGCTTTGTACTACCCGGAAGTACTGCCCGGAAGCCGCTTGCGCAGCGCCCCCTGGGCAGCGCAGGAGGCCTATAAATGATATTGTTAATGTAATTACCACTGGTGTGCAAATTTGGTTGTTCGTGGATGATGCAGTCTTGTTTCGGGATGTTTCATGCTGTGCTGATCAGTACGAACTTAATACCAATCTTACTAATATACTTGAATCGTGCAAGAACTTGGGAATGGTGTTGAACGCTGACAAAACACTGTATCTTCGCATAACACGAAAGAAATTTCCGTACGACTATCAATACACACTAGGAACATAGCAATTAAAACAAGTAAGCAGTCATAAATACCTTGGTGTCACACCAACTAGCAATCTCTCGTGGAATTTACAAATTGAAAATCTTTTTCGTCTGCCTTTCGTAAGCTATGCCTCCTAAAATACAAACTCAGAATTTCCCCTTCTAACGTCAAGCTCCTCAGCTACTTTACTTTTATTAGACCTAAGGTCGAATATGCCTGTATAGTCTGGGACCCCTACACTAATCACAATATCCGTAAAATTGAAATAATTCAGACAAAAGCTGTAAGGTTTATTTACTCAAAATACTCACGCAGCACTGATTCTCCCTCACAAATATGCTTACTAACAATATCCCAAGCATTGAAACCAGGAGAAAGTGCTTCCGCCTTGATTTCCTTTCTTCACTCAGCAAAGGTGCACTTTCGATTGACTCATCTTCGTTCTTGTCACCGTTGTCAACAAGACCTACTAGACACCACAACCAGAACGCTTTCGCCCCATATTTTGCTGCTACTGACACCTTCAAATACCCTTTTTTTCCGCGCACGGTACTAGAGTGGAATGAATTACCCCCTGTATAAGTGCCTTGTTTGTTTGTATTGTTTCTATTTTTTGCATTTTATCTTTTTGCACCCCCCCCCTGCTTGGACATAACCATGGTCTGCAGTATGTAATAAATAAATAAAATAATACAACTGTTGAGGACGAAATGGCATTAGAAAAGTGACCACATTTAAGTGAACACAGAGTTAATGCAGCGAACTCGGCTGTCCCCAGATTTGCGAGCGTTTATTCGGCAGTTAGTCCACTGGACGAGCTGGCCTTTTTGCTTTTTGAGCACTGAAGCCAGAACCAGCAGCCCCCTGTTGTAGGGGGTAAGATGCTCACTAATGGCGACGGGTCAAGCTTGTCCTCTCCAGTGAAACTAAGACTGGCGACGTCGAGTCTAGCCTTGCGAGCCTTCGTCAGAAAATCTGGTTTCTTAGCACGTGAGCAAAACCTTACAAAACCTTAAACCCTACCAGTTTTAGTGGGAACACGATTCGCAATGTTGACCTCGTCCGGAAAAAGAGGACACGTGGCCGTTTCGGCCCTGGCAGTTAAGTTACAATGGAAACACAAAACACAGCCTTCCCCAGTCTAAAATCACGACAGCTATACCGCGAAAACCTAACAAGCATTCCTGTCGTACGACAAAAAACTTTGTTGCGACAACCGAAGTCCTGTCGTTACGACAGAGCCAGCTGTTGTTACGACACACGTTTCTGTCGTAACGACAAAGTCAATTGTCTCAACGACAAACATACAACAGACCTGCCATTTACGCTACTCTTCAAAATGGCAATAACACCCAAGCCATGTGCAACTACTGATGCAACATCAGGATCACGACAAGACAGGAATTCGGCCCGACGGAACATCGAAATAACGACAGCAATGCGAAACACGACAGAACATCAGAATCCCTGTAGAACAAGAATACGACAAGACAGTAGTACAACAAGACAACATTAGAAAGAATAGAGCAGCTTTGGAACAGCTTTGGAGCAGTAAAAGGGTACTTTTGGAGCGCGTATAGGCGTTTCCTAGTCGGCACATCGAAACGATGCGTGGCGCCATCTAGGGGCATGTTTGAAGATATGTCCACGGGCATGTGGCCCTCAACTTCATCGCTCAGAACCGCTTGGTCTCATAGTGTAGTAGCTCTGTTCCTCCGGAGCAAACGTCCTAACCCGGGTTCAAATCCTGTTACCGCTTTTTTTTTATTTGCAAGAGTCTGCCGTATCTGAATATTAACATTTGTGGCCACGCATATAATCTATTTATGACATCTTTAAGCACTAGAAATGTGATTTCTGGTATTTTCGTTGCCTTTTGGTGAGTTTCAGCTACTGCTTCTTGTACGATTTGGCGGGTTTTCCCCTTATAGGTCGGCACGGCCACTCGATCAAGCGCCGCAAGGGTGTGCTTCATCGATGGGCCGTGAGGTCGGTTTCGGTTATTTCTGTTAAATATTTTTCTTCGCCGTGGTTTTCACTCATTGTAGGTCCGTTTTGGCTGTTATTTATTTCATTTCGGGTGGTTTTATATGCTTTAGGTACGTTTATGCTCTTATATAACTCGCATAAGCAAGCCCCGGCGACGGCTGGCTGTACTGACTAGGAAACGCATATACGCCTTTTGGAGCAGCTTTGGAGAAACAAAAGATGACTATTGGAGCATATTTCTTGAGCCAAAAATTTATCTGCAATTTTTGAATTTCTGCTACACACAAGAAAAACAAAAATTCAAAACGTTTTTACTCGGAGTTCCGTCGACACTGAGCAGATAATTTTTCCGACAAGTTAGAAAAATATACGTTCCCAGAAATAAACATCACAGTTCATCGAGCAATAACAACAAAAAACTAGAGATAAGCGATGTTTTAAATGTCTAAACCTAACTATACTTCAGACAAGTTGGAAATTACGCCATTGCAGCCATGAGAAACAACCGAGAAGGCCAGAGCTAGGCGAAATGTTATTTCGGGCACCCAAGATTTCCCCTTCGGGTGACCTTCAGTTCACCTAAGGTTCACCTATGTCCTACGGCTCACATGACCTTAGACAAAAAATTAAATAAGGAAAAAATTCAGAGGAAACAAGAGATAATCTGAACAGTACCTGACTAGATTCCGGATAAATTAAAAATAAATGTCCACGTTCACAATACAAACGAAAAAAAAATATCGTAGCGTATTATTCGCACTATTGACAACTATTAGACTATATGCATGCTTCTATCTAAGCAAAATTCTGTGAAATTGCGTACTGTTTATCCAAATAACGAGCATACCAGTTTTTATCAACTTGTTTTCTTAGCATTTAACAGCGGACTTACAGGAGGGTGAAGAAAAGGGGGACGCGCCTCCCAACCCCGCAAGAAGCATGCCGCGTTGGTCGCGACACACCTACGTAGCGAATTACCTGTAGATACAGTCAACAACCGAAATAATGAAATCCGATTTAGCAAAAGTCCCAATTTAACAAAGAAGTGTAGATTCCCCCTCAGATGCCCACAGAGCTCCGACGAAACCTATATCATGATGTGTTTCAGTCTAACAACCCTTTTTTCAAAAAAATGCAGCTCAAAGGTGTGAATTTTCGGTTTATTTTGTAAAGGACGCTTAAAAATTGATTCAAGGCGCGCCAAAGAAATAATCGCGGAGCATCTTTTCTAAACCTAGAGCTGAAGCGCGAGACGAATGCCGACGTTTTCATGGCGGTTGAGATGGTGGCGTCGGCTTGGAGAGCAACGACGCAGCCGATAGTTGTCAACTGCTTCAGGTCTCCTCACTTCTGTACGGCTGGTACTGAAACTGTTGAGGCTGCACCAGACTGCGCGGGTCCCGTGCACCAGCATGAAGATGCCTGGGATCCCCTTCGTTCATTGGATGAAGTGCCCGTCTGGATAAGCTTCTCCGACTACGTGAAGACCCACGCGAACGCAGTGACTACGGAGGTTTTCGATGACGGAGATATACTTCGGCTTGTATTAAGCGCGGAGGAAGTGGCGGCTGAAGTCGCTGACGAAGACCTTGAAGATATCGAAGCTCCCGTGTCAACACCGGGTCAAGTGATAGACGCCCTTGATCTGCTGCAGATGTTTGCCGAACGCACGAGGATACGGAAGACGCACTGGTCGCACTGCCAACTTACGAAATCCGTGCGGCCGTTCCTTACAAAGCGCACGCAAGCAAAGATCACCGACGTCTTTGGTGAGAAATAAATTTGTTGCCCCCTGGGGGCCGTTCTTGTTCAAGTAACAATTTTTGTGGTCTCTTTTCATAAACGTGGGCTGCAAGTTATTTTCCAGAGCATTTCCGCTTCGTAAATAAAACGCCAGGAAAGCTTGCTCGATATCGCTGCAGTATTAATTCAAATGTATCGAATTAAATGCCAAGCTCCATTTACCGAGGTTCTCGATTTAACGAAATAATTGGGCCATGGCATAATTGGGCCATGGTATCGCCTGCTGTCTCATCCTGCTACACACCGCACGGTGGCATCTATCTTTTGGAATAGCAAGCGCACTCGCGATAGATAAAACGGTGAGGGTCCGACTGAACCGTAACACTATTTTATTCGACCAGATTTGGGGGAAATCCCCAAGGTGAAGTAAGTTTCTGTAAAGGAAAGTTTGACATCCACCTAAATGCAGCCATACGGCTACAAAGGAAAGCTCTATAGCTTTGCTTTGTAGCCATATGGCTGCATTTAGATGGATGTCAAACTTTCCTTTACAAACACTATTTTACTTTTGCTTTTTACTTTTAGTCTAAGCGGAAAGACTTCAACGAGGGCTGGTGCCGACGTATGGATGGTGGCGCCGCGCATTGTGCGGTGAAGCTGCATTCGGGCCAAAGTTCACGCATCACCCGCACCCCAAGGTTTCGTGAAATCGCGCCGCCATTTAGAGACCGGCAAATTGTGCCGAGTAAAGCCCGTTCTACATGGGGCGAATTTCGCTTGCGAATTCGCAGCTGCGGCGCCGCTCGTGAACCAAAACGATCTATTCTCGTTGGTGTGGCGAATTTCCAAATGTTTGGAAGAGTCGAACTTCTCTTGTGAACGTCGCTTAGCATTTGGCAATATGTCGCAGCAGTGAAAAGAGGAAAATAAATCGTTTTGTCGCACGGGAGGCGCCGCAACGGCGAATTCGCAGGCGAAATTCGCCCCATGTAGAACGGGCTTGACTCCGACCGTTAGTCCTTTCGAGAGTTCGCCGGGGCGCGCAACCTCGTGAGTGACAGCTGAATGAATGAGTGCATAATGCTCCCTGCTCAAGGCTACTGGAAATGAACCTCACCTCTGAATTGCCTCACATCTTGCGGCGCCGCTTTGGAGCAGTTTCGGCGGAATTGTATCTTTTGGAGCAGGATGGCGCAGGAAAACAGGATTGGCGTAGCACTTCCGCCCATCCTCGTGGTTGGGGTTAATAGCACTCCGGAAGCCGCTGCTCTTCTTGCGTCAGCCGCAGACTCCATGCTGTTGGGCTTCAAACGATGTCTCCACATCCAGACGATCCGTTGGGGAAGCCTGCTGATGTGGTCCAATCTGACTGTGGTCCTGCCGTGATCACGAAGTCTGGATGAACACTGGCGTTCTACCATTTGGTGGCGACATTAGCCCTTCAGCTGTCCATCTGAGCGGGACAACCTAACCTGGGCAAATTTGAGCTCCATGGGTGCAAGGAAGGTCGAATAGACAAAGAATACTTTATTCCGACTGTAAAAGGGGTTGGCGGAGGAAGCTATCCGCCTGATTTCAGGCAGCTTCTGGAGGCCCGAATAAATTACACCTGCACGCCTCCTGTATCCCTCCACAATGCTTGCGGTCGTCAGCCAGTTTTCTGATGAGGAAGCACTGGATGCATAAGCCGGTTCGATTTACGGCGAGAACGCCTCCCACGATGCTTTCCACGATTCGAAATTGCGCAGCAGTGCCGGCGGCGCCCCGCGGCCGGCGTGATGGGATGCGGCAGGTAACTTGGCAGGCGAAGAAAAACGTACGATGAAATGTTTAGCTAGGTTACCCACACTAAGTTGAAATTCGGACATTTCTTCTGTGACACTTTCAGGAGCTTTCAATGCTTCCCATCACCCCATGTAATAGTCTGTTAGCGTATTGACACATTTTTCACCGTCTGGCAAAACCACCCAGTCGATCTGCTTCGTGAAATTCTGCTTCTTCCTAGCATGCTAATCTGTGGTGGGAGTGGATACAACCTAGTTGTTTTCTTTCCACTACTATGTTTTTAAATTGGGGCACAAGAGGCCGTAAAATGGAACAAGACGACGAGAAAGCCACCAGTAAAGTTGGCCCCCGCAAGCTGGCACGAATGTTTCAGTCAAGACACAACTGGCACCCGTCACCTGTACAAGCACTCCCAAAGTTTTTATTCCAATTATATAATACAGAGCAAAGCTGGGGTAAAAATAATAAAATGAAGGTTGCTAAAAGCAACAGCAAGGTGAACAGGAAATTACGATACGGGCGAGCGACAAGCGGTGCCGGGTTGACATATAAAGCGAAAATGGTGCAGTGAAAGTTTGTTTGCCAGCGCTGGTGGACGCAGTTCATTCATTCGGATTTTGGGAGTAGGCCACAGTTGAAGCCGGAAATGTGACCAGTCAGCCCAGCGGTGTTTGAAAAATTTCGCCCTTGGCTTTACACGTTGGCGCCGCGCTTGCACTCATTGTCGTCCCCAGGTCTTCTGCCCCGGACTCCGAGGTTGTCGGAAGAGTCTCCTGGCCTAGGACCTCTGCCGACTAAGGGCTCCTGCTTACATTCTTTTCCTGACAAGTGGACACAGCCACAGCAGAAGACTTGCACTAACCCAACGGACCACCAACCGAAGACACCTTACCCAACGCACTGAGCAGCAGCTCCTGGACAAACAAGCTACGGTCAGCACGTTCCACCCTGCGCGCCTGCCGGTGTGAATCTCAGCGACTAGCCTCGACGAGGCGGTGGAGCAAGAACCGGAGGTCCTTGGAAGACCACGGCTCGACCAAGATCGGCTTCGGAACATCGGCAACCGGCTCCAAAAGCCGCGCCTTCGGAAGCGAGGATGCTGGGAATGGATCGTAGGCGCGCAGTGGATTCAGTTGCTCCTGCTCAAGGGCCCCAAACTGCTGCCGGGCAGTCCCAGGTCTCTTCCGAATCTTCTGCTAAATCTCGGCGCATGTCAGGCGTGACAACGCCTGACATGCGCAGTGCCGGACGCCATGCCCCGGCTACACCCGGGATAGTAGACCCGAGATAGTGGCGATAGGGTCTGAATAAGGCGGCGACGTCGGGATGAGGCGTCTTGGCGACAACTCTCTTTGCGGCTGCCAAGTCTCCGACCAAGTCTCCAGTCACGTGGTTCGGGTCTCCACCGGGAGTCGCAGCGCACACGGGACACATCACGCGCGTCGTGGCCTCTATGTGCTCGGACGACACGTGGTCTCGAAGGCCAGCCAGCGTGAAGCCCACTGTGGCTCGCAGGGGACAAGTGAACGACTGCGGCTGGTCGTCCGCCTCTCCGACCTAGTAGAGCTCGAATTCCTCCGGTGTCAGGATGCACTGGACGGCGTGGTCGTCCTTGTGAGGCGCTTCAGTAACTCTTTCTTCATAGCATGTCTCGTACAAGTCGCAGTCGTAGCAGATGAAGCACTTGCAATGCTTCCCTCGGAAGCCTTCCCGCCTGAAGGCGTTGCAAATCACCCCTTCGAGCACAGACAACCTGCACGGAAGAGGGAAAAACGGCGACCATTACATACTGCACCATGTACGAAGAAGTTCCGTAAAAAAGAGGAGGGTAGACGTACTGAAATACTTTCAAAATATAAAGCATTTGGGGACATCTTCGATTATGTTACAGCAAACTCCAACATGGAATTGGGAAGAGCCCTCTTTGAAGATCTGCGTGCACTCAGTCCAGCAAATAATTGCGAAGGCGAAACACGCGAGCGGGTAGACATTCGTGCAGGAAAAAAGTCTTATGCATGTGTGCAAGGCATCAGGAAAATCAGCGAAAAACAAAAACCGAAATGCAAGCGATACTAGGGCACTTCATTACCCCTTCCGCATTGTGTCTAGTAGTGAAAGTTTGTCGATCCTTTCGGTCACTGTCGTAAATCAAGAAACACCAGTGCTCGTTCAAGTGTAATGAAAAAAAAAAACAACACCATTTCTTTATGTAGAAGCACAGTTGGTTACAGCGATCTGTTCTGCACAACGAAACAATTGTCCCCCCCCCCCCCCCCCCCCCCGCTCTCCGCCGCCGCTCTCCCGTCTTGCGAGCAAGAGAGGGCGGCTACTTTCCCCAGTGAAGCGAAAGCCGTAAAACCAGCCAGAAAACTCCGCGCGCGGAATCCGCTGCTCGCCTGTAGTAACTCAGCCCCAAATCAGCGCCCAGTTTCGGCGTCGTCCATTCTCCCGTTTTTTAAAGGTGTTTTTTTCTCGTCTTCTGTCGCTTTTGAATTCGTCTGAACACACTCCCCACCGAACGTGCTCAAGTGCATTCTATTTCTAACGGGTAAACGAGCTGTGGGCGCGTTGACATTACGCCACATGGCACTCTTACTGTGCACGAGCGCACTTTAGCATCCCGTCCCTGTAAAAAATGGCCGCCATACCGCCCTGCGGAAGTGGATGTCCAGCGAAGCTTTTTTTGTAAACCACTACACATGCTGTTGTGGGAGGGCATGAAATTTTCCTCGTCGTCTGGGCGACCTTGTCACTTGCCCTCGGCTTCTCTGACGGCGGAGCCTCACCCATGCGCATGCCCTCGAAAGGCGTCAACCCCCCTTTTTGCGAGCAGCTGCAAGCCTAGTTTTCACCAGGAACACATAGAGGGGTAACATTGTTCACCGGCGCCTTATCATCTATCGTGTAGTTTCGATGCTTGTTTTGTGGTTTTTCTTTTAAGGAATACTGAACTCTATGCTGTATGCCTGATTGCAGAGGAACATTGCGCTGGTCTTCTCTGGCGGCAGATGCCGAGTCTTGCTTATAGTCTGACGCATGTTCTCGGCGTATTAGGGGAGAAATCCTGGATCCTGCCTGGGGTTTTTGTTCACAACACGAAATTTTCCTACCAACGAGAGGCTAACAGCTTCGCTGTAAAAGCCTTTTTGATCCTGCCAAGCTTCCATAGCAAGCGTGGTAGCGGTTCCTTACCTGGCCTACTATGGGGGGTGGCTTTTTCTGGCTGTCCGTAACATAGGCCGATTTGAGCTTTCGCATGTACTCGGCTGCCCTAGCTACCCAGAATTGGTTCAACAGGCGCTTTCGGTGTTTCCAAAGCAAGCGAAGTGCCTGGGACGTCGAAGCAGGCTGCTGCCCGCCCTCCACCGGCTGTGTTGTCAGCCTCCTCCCAGGGAGAAAGCTGGCCGGCGTAAAGGGCGCGCCCTCCTCCACGTCACTGTATATATTCATGAGTATACGGGAATTTATCACCGCGTCCACTCATTCCAAAATGGTAGACACTGTGTGAGTCTGCACCTCTCCTCCCGATCACTCCCGATCACTTTCTTCAGTGCCCGCTCCACTGAACGAACTAGCCTTTCGTAAAAACCTCCCCACCATGGTGCTCGCTTGACAATGAATTTCTACTGTCTCCCTGCGCTAGAAAAGTAGTCGATCATGTCTGGGTGTCGCAACACGTGCCACACTTCAAGCAGTTCTTTCGTGGCGCATTTGAATGCCAAGGCATTGTCCGAGTACACGACGCGACACAGCCCTCTTCGTGGCGCAAATTTGCCGAAAGCTTACAAAAAAACTCGCAGTTATCATGTCATGGGCCAGTTCTAAATGCAATGCTCGTGTAACAGCACAGGTTCTGCGGGTAACACTATTGTCTTAACATAAAGTGGGCCCGCAAAGTCAGTGTCTATCACTTTAAACGGATCTGCTCGGGTTATCCACTCATTTTGCAGAAGTCCTGTTACCGCGCACGCCGGTGTAGCACTGAAACGCTGACACGTCACACACTCACAACCTTTTTGTCGAGTTCTCTGCCTTGCAGAATCCAGTATTTCTCACGAAGCTGGGCTACGGTGCCTCTCACTCCGGCGTGCAAAACCTGTCGGTGGCCGTCGATCGTCAGCAGCGTTGAATATATGTGCTGGTTGGGCAAGATAATCCGGTTTTGGTCGTCGTAAGTCATGTTGGCCGACGGAAGGCAGCTCTTGATCCGTAGCACTCCGTCGTCGTCGATGAACGCGACGAAGTCTCGGGGGGAAGAACCACATATGGAGACTTAGTTTCTTAGATCACACATTTGAGATCCGCCGAGAACGCCTACTGCAGCGCCCTTCTCAGCCAGCAAGTTCGCGCTGTTTTAATCTCCGTAGCGGTCAAGGGTTCCGATCTTTTTTCCGTGGACCTCAGGTTGTGGAAGAAGCGGAAAATACAAGCAGCCCTACGGTTGACCGTGGACGCCGAGCTGATCTGGAAATGTCGAGCAGGCTACAATAGTGGCCTTAAACCGTCGTGATGGTAGTGAAGGTGGCGTACAGCTTTCCCACCTTCAAGTCTTGCGCATAAGTGTGAGCTTCCTTCATTTTTTTTCAGTAGGTAGACACCCAACAGGTCCAGTACTTAGATTAGGAGGTCGAGTAGTAGCACAGCCATAAATTACTGCCCTACGCTCATCAAATAACTAAGAAACCTGCTCAAAAGATTTTTCTCTCTTGTGCTGCAATGGCGTTTTTTGACCGCTGGAATTGCGTCTTTGCAGCAGTACAGCTGCTACTGGCCGGATTTCCTTCAGTTGAGGCAATTAACGCATTTCCACAGCCACTTTAAAAATAAAGCCATTAAAGCAAAGCACGAACTTGCGACGAGCAAAACACGCGGTGCAGCCGCTCACTCCGGTACCGGGGAGGGGATTCATAGTCCGGGATCCGCTGGCTGCGGCTTCCTGTGCGAGCCCTTTTTCACGTAACACGCAGAAGCAAAGAAGCAAATCAAAGCCAATCTAAATCGCACGGAGCGGACATTTCAGAATACGCATTCTTGGCGAACTACGTCGATGAGGACGCATTGGTGTGTGTGTGTGGTGAGCTGACAAATGAGGGCATCGTATCTCAGAACCGCAGAACCTGTCGATCACGACAAGGAGGACGAGGACGAAGCACCGGGCGGCAGTCCTCGCAGATGTCATGGGCGGATGGAATGCCGCCCGTCTCTTTTTCTCTTTTAAAGACGATAGTCTTTCTTGGGCTACATAAACCCAGAAATTTTGGTTTGTCTGTATGTCTGTCTGCCTGTCTGTGACTCGATTCAGCCACCCGGCCAAAGTAAAATTGATATTGCGCAATAGTCTTTATACTCACAGCGAAATGTAAACGTCTAAGCCCGGTTTATGTGTTCATACTTGTCAACTTTGTTGACCAAGAACCAGACATTACGCAAATAAAGGACAGGAAATTAGTACACAAGAGATATTTACAGTGTTCTTTTATTAAAAATTTATGGATGCTTGGTTTTTCGATAGCAAATGATATTCTACATCTACTGGAAAAAACAGCCGCCTCCTGGCGACATATGAAACATCACGCGGCAACAGCAACGAAAGGTTCCACTAGCTAGGTTCCACGTTCTGCTTGGAACGCACGTGGAGCACGGCCACGCGGTTCTATAAACCTTGTAGTCGGCCGCCTCCATTCGCGCGTGTCTCCGCCGTAATGCAGCGCTGACATCGAGGAACCTGGCCTGTAGCAGTGGGACGCGGTAAATTCAAATCACCTTGCGGAAACCTTCAGTGTGTTTACCTTGGGATGAGCGCGACGGTAGAGGAACAGCACGAGAGGTGAACGGGAAGGCAAAGGGGGGCATTTCCTTGGCAAATGTCTACAAAGATTATCGTCTTTTGACGACATTTGCAACGAAAGGAGCAGATACGCGCCCAATTTTTAACATGGCGATGGTGGTGCGTTCTGTCTGCTACATTCGTTCTCTAGAGCAAAAAGTACTGAATGTAGCATCTATAAGAATACAAGGACACAAGCCAGGCCGCAATCTCGGGCATTTTCAAGGATGAAAATGTTAAGTGTCCTTCTTTTTCCCAAATGCAGTGTACTGCCGTCATTGTTCGCTTGATTTAGTTAGAACTTTAATTACTTTGATCTGAGATGCCTTCCTGTTGCAGTTGGAATTCACGAGTTTTTGCTGAGTTTTTGCTTCGATGAGGAAGACATTGTCACAACAGAGAAGGACATAATCATGACACGCTTACCACCAGGGACAGACGATGTCATAGCGTCAAATAAAATGTAATCATTTAGTTTTCCCACGCGTAAGAAATCTTTATTCGCTCTGAGAACTTTTTTTTTTTCACAAAATCGCGGCGGCATTCTTTATTGAAAGGTTCGAGGCATTTAGTAGGCTTCCATTAAGACTAACTCAAAAGCATCGTGAAAATGGTTTTGCATGGTCAAAAATTCGTGTTAAGCGGAGTTTTTTTGCATTGTGGTCGTTACAAGCGAGAAAAAGTGTTGTTTGTCTTAGCCATGTAGTTAGCCTTATCCAAGTTAGTCTTAACCGGAGTCTACTGTAGTTACTTTTGCAGGTGGTTGCAATTCAGTTACTGAAACTTTATTGATGTACCGACGCTTAAGGATAAGAAAAACAGCTGCATGGAATTTAGGGAACAGACTCGCGTGCAAGACCTTCTAGCTCAAATGAAGCGAAATGGGCATGCGCGGGACAGGCCATGCGTATGAAGGACAAGCGGTGCACATTTTTACGGAGTAACTAGTAATCGACCGTAAACGTAATCGGGGTCCGCCGAAAACTCAATATATGGAGGAACTATGCAAGTGCGGAGGCAAAGGGAGGACGGACTCAGCTAGCACTCCGTTGGCGTAGCTGGAGATCTCATGACAGAGAGGACCTCCTTCGTCCTGTAGCGGACACAACCAGGCTGATAACAATGGTGGTGGTGATGACGACGACAATGATGCTGCAGAAAATAAAAATAAAAAGAGGCCTGCGGACAACCTGACCACAACCCCCGCCTTCCTTGCGGACAGATTAAAACCGGATAATGTGTGCCTTCGCTTCCTCCATGCACGACTTCTGTAGCGTCCGTGCAACACTCACACATTCACCCTTGCATTCACCAAACACAAACACACACCTCGAACCACCTGTTCAGGCTGAGTCGTTCGAAACAGTGAGCCCGAAACGGGCCAGCAGGCGGGGTACGCAGAGCCTCTCCCAAGCGCAGGCACTCCCCAAGAAGGCCCTGGCACCGAGGGCCGGGGGTACGCTTGTACCCGCTTTTAACCGGTGGGTGTCCGGCGGTGGGTTTCGAACCTGCCACCTCCCGAAGCCGAGGCCGGTGCGCCAAACCACTAGGCCACGACTGCGGTGATGAACCAGCGCGTCAACATTGCTTTTTATGCGCACGAGGGTTGGTTTACCAGCGGCGCCTGTCGTCACTGCGGAGAAAAAAAAATTGATTGAGAAGTTACGGGAATTATGGTAATTAGGTTTTTTATGGCGCAAAGCTACTACGGTCGAACTAAAGTCCACTTGCACTGCTTTGAATGCGAAAGCAACTGACTTCCCCTAGAGAAATGTAAACAGGCTTACGTGCACAGAGAGAGAGAGAGAGATAGAGAGAGAGGGGGGGGGAAGAGAGATATGACCATTTTTCCTGAGATGGGTTTTAAAGGGAAGCCGTCTGGACCGATATCCTTCTCTTAGTGGACAGCCAGGATTTCCTGTGTCCTTGCGGCGGCTCCGGCTATTGTGCAGCGATAAATTACTAGTGCTTAGCATTCCTTGTAGAGTACCCCCAAAGCAAAAACCGTTAAACGCCCAGCATTTTCACAAAAATACAGAGTTGGCTGAAAAAAGAACAACTGTAATTGTTGTAATACGTAAATGGAGATAGTTGGGAAACAGAATTAAAAAAAAGAAACCTACAAAAAAATTCAAAAAAATGAACAGCGAAAATAAAAAATACGCATGCATACAGCTTTCCTCCCCTCCATAACTCTAGAATACATAAAAAAAATTCGCAAATACCTTGATTGATTGATTGTAGGGTTTAACGCGCCGAATCAACGCAGGCGATGAGGCTTGCGGTAGTGGAGGGCTCCGGATTAATTTTCACCACCTGGGGATCTTTAACATGCGCCGGAAGTTTTGTACACATGGGAGTTTTTGCTTTTCGCCTCCATCAGAAAAGCGGTCGCCGGGGCCGCGATTCGAACCAGCGACCTCATGCTCAGCAGCACGACACCTTAGCCACTGAGCCGCCGTGGCGGGCCGCCGGGAATAGCTATAAAAATAGCGTAAATGGGCCAACTATAACCCTTGCTTTTTAGGAAAAATCAATTAATACCGCAGTTAAGGCTCGCAGGCCGCTATATTCGTATATACCTACATCATTAGGGGAAAAGAAACAGAAGAAGACTTAAAAATAACAAAGTTATCCCACGTCTTTCGCTACTCGTAACCATCTTAGGCTCTAAAGAATCTGGATTTCTGGTAAACAATACACCATCTTTGTTGCTAAAAACGTTAGCTTCCTTCATTTTGGGTGGGAGTGATAATTCGACACCACTTTGAAGTGGCGTACGCTATGACGTGTATTTCTCGCTTCGAGCAAATTTTGCCACTATTACGGCGAACGCTTGTCTTTCTCATTCCGAGCAAGTGTGGCCACGATTATGGCGAATGCTGAAGTTTCTTTTTTTTTTGGCCAATATTGGCTAATTTCACTAAGTGGGTATGCTTGTTTTGACAAGCATGCGCCGAGGACGCTGGGGTGTCATCGCAAGGCACGTACGTCCACATGAGGGCTAAGCTTTTCCTTGGTTTTGTTAACTGCCGGGTGGCTGATGCGAGGCCCGCACTCGCGTGTGTACGCTCACGATCGCGCGCAGCAATTTCTTGGTGTTTTTAACTGCGGACACAAAAATTACAATTTTCTAAACAGCTTCGCTGTTCAAAATAATGGATAAAAAATGTAGTAAATAGTAAAAAAAATTACGCCCACCTCTCCTCGCGGGAACCCTGGTGTGATGCGACGCTGAGGGGGGTTCAAGCGCAAGCGGAGAGCAACCGTCGACCGAAAGGCCGCCGAGAGCGGCACACCGGTTATATGCGCAGCGCGCCCGAAGGAGAGGAGACCGCGGAGACAGAGAGTACTGCACATGCGCAGCACCACGCGCTGGGCCGCACACCCGCAGATTTGAGAGAGTGTGTTCGCTCTCACCTGGGCACGCGCCGGCGCCAGTGCATATGCCGCGGCTATGACGCAACACAATCCAACGCAATCCACTTTAATCCAACCCAATCCAATCCAAATCCAATCTAAGCCAAGCCGAGCCAATCCAATCCAATCCAATCCAATCCAATCCAATCCAATGCCCCTCGCGAGAGAGTGTTCGCTATCGGAGAGGAGAGGGGGAGAGTGGAAAGGCTGGAGAGTGGAACAACGGACGCACGCAGGAAGGACAAGCCCGGGCCGCCGACAAGAGATGCTCTGAGCGTCGCATCTAAAATGAATGAAGCTCGCACTAGGGCGTAAGAATTGTAGGTAGCGAAGTATACACGGCCTTCACTACCATCACGAAGCTTTAAGTCCATGATTGCAGCCGATTTGCTCGTTCTTCGCCTACGCAACTACATTTATTCCATCTTTGTTGCTATAAGTGTGAGCTTCCTTCGTTTTTTGGAAGTCATAATCATTGGACATCACCTTGGAGGGGCGTACGTAATGACGTGTCTTTCTGGTTGCGAGCAAGTGTTGCCACCATTACGGCAAACGCTGGACTTTCTATTTTGGCCAATCTTGGCCAATCAACATTAGTGGGTACGCTTGGCTTAACAAACCTGCTTTGGGGACGCTGGGCGGACGTCTTAAGGCACGTACGTCCACATGAGGGCTCGGCATTTTCTTGGTTTTGTTAACTGCCGGGCGATCTCCGTGAGGCCCGCTCTCACGTGCGTATGCTCACGTGCGCGCTCGGCAATTTCTGGATATTTTTAACTGCGGACACAGGAAATTACGATTTGGTAAATAGCTCCGCTGTTAAAAATTTACAGAAATTCACATAATTGTCTACCAATGCATAGCATGCTTATGCTGCTGGTCTAGACCACGAGTTCTCTACAGCCAACGATGGCTATATAGCCATCGTTGGCTGTAGAGAAAGACGTTCGATTATTTCATTCTTTTTAAGTTTTCTTTCGTTCCTTTTCCCCACTAACTGTGCTATTTATTGATTTATCCGAAGAAGCAGGGGGGATAGTGCCACTTTGCGCTATTTTATACCTATTTCCGGCGTTCTTTTGCGGACCTCTTTTGTCAAGGCTTCAGTTTGGGGGAGGGAGCACTGTACCCCATGCATATTATTGATTTTGTCAGATCATGTTCGTGAACTTTTTGCTATTTTTCTGCTTACTGGTTTTTTTATTCTGTTCCCCAACTATCTCCATTCGCGCTATATAAACAATTACAGTTGCTTTATACAGCAAATCTGCTTTTTGTGGACATGCAGGACGTTAAACCGTCCTTGGTTTTGGGATTCTCCGCAAAGAATGCTACGCATTAATAATTTATTGGAGCAGGATAGCCTAAGCCGCCGCAAGGATACAAGAAATCCTGGCTGTCGGCTAGACTTTCTAGACCCTTACGACTTCTTTCTCCCTAGCCAGCATAGTTTCCGAAAGGATTTTCTTGCGAAACCCAACTAGCAATCTTTCTTCACGACCTGCATGCTAACCTTGACCCAACTTACAAACTGGCACAATCTTTCTAGATTACGCAAAGGATTGAATATCCAATCTCTGGATTGTCTTAAAGCAACATCAGGTGTACCTCAAGCTTCGGTTCTTCGCCCCCTTCTATTCCTAATATACATTAACGACTTACCCCTCAGCGTATCCTGCAAAATTCGCATGTTTGCGGTTGACTGCGTAATCTATCAGCTCACGACCAAGTGGTTCTCAGACCTTAACCACATTCAAGAATGGTGCGATAAAAAGCTTCTATATCTTAACCCGACTAAATGTTAACTTGTTCCTTTTCCCGCCATAGAAATCCCTTTCTTTTTTTTTCATATCACAACGCGAACGTCACTGTACAGTCCCGATCATTCTACAAATATCTAGATGTCATACTGTCTTGCGATCTTACTTGGAATGCGCATATTGCTAACGTCATTTCACCCGACCGAAAAACAGATACTTGGCTTCCTAAAACGTCACGTACGCACCATGCCCCCCCCGCAAGTAAAGTTGCTCGCTTACCAGTCCCTTATCACATCAAAACTTGAATATGCCTTCACCATATGGAACCCGCTCCAACCATGTCATCCCGCCACCCGACTTTTCTTTCCCTGTACTCGTACAACATTAGCGTTTCAACATTGGAAGCACAATCCGGTTTATCGCCACTCTCTGTTCGCCGCCGTAACGCCGCCCTTTGGCTTCTCGACCATTTTTTTTTATTTTTCGCCAAATGTAGCCCCTTATATCCTACCGCCGAAATCCATTTCACACCGCACCTGCCATCCATTTCAAGTGTCCCGTTATCGTACAAAACTGTCACCTCTTCTGCTTCTTTTTTCCGCGTGCAGCCGAAGATTGAAACGGCCTTCCCTGCTTGATTGTTTCAACAACCTGCCCATCAAGCTTAATACAAAATATCAGTAGTCACCGGTGTTCTTAAAACTAATGCGTTCAAGTGTGTATTTTTTTCTGTATATCCACCCCTTATGCAATACCCCCCAAATGGGGTCCTTGAAGAAATAAAAATGACAAATGAAATGAAACGAAAAGAGAGGGATATCGGTCTAGACAGCTTCCTTTTAAAACCAATCTCAGGAATCAATGAAGTATTCTCTCTCTCTTTCTCTCTATCGCTCTCTCTCTGTCTGTGTGCGCACGTAAGCCTGTTTACATTTCTCTAGGGAAGTCAGTTGGTTTTGCATCAATAGCATTGCAATCGGGCTTAAGTTCGACAGTAGTCAGCTTCGTGCCATAAAAATCTAATGACCATTATCATTACCGTAAGTTCTCGATCACTTTTGTTTCTCCGCACTGTCGACAGGCGCCGCTGGTAAACCAACCCTCGTGCGCATAAAAATCAATGTTCACGCGCTGATCCTTCACCGCAGTCGTGGCCTAGTTGTTTGGCGTACCGGCCTCGACTTCGGGAGGTGGCAGGTTCGAAACCCACCGCCGGACACCCACCGGTAAAAGCGGGTACAAGCGTTCCCCCGGCCCTCGTTGCCTGGCCTTTCACGGGGGAGCCTACGCTTGGGAGAGGCCTGCGTACCCCGCCTGCAGGCCCGTTTCGGGCGCACTGTTTCGAACGACCCAGCCTGAAAAGGTGGTTCGAGGTCTACGAGGCTAAACCCTGTAGGGGTGTGTATGTGTGTGTGTAAGTGTGGCGAATGCGTGTGTGTTGCACAGACGTTTCAGAAGTCGTGCACGGGCAAATTTTCCGGTTAATAATCTGTCCGCAGCGGAGGTGGGGGTTGCGGTCAGGTTGTCCGCAGGGCCTCTTTTGTCTTTTGTTTTCTTCCTTTATCATTATCAGACTCCCCACCATCATAATCGGCCTGGTTGTATCCACTGCAAGACGACGGACGGGCTCTCCGTCATAGGAGTTCCCACCACACCTATGGAATGTTAGCTGAATCCATCCACTCTTTGCCTTCAAATTTCCGTAGTTCATCCACCCAATAAGTTCTTGGCCGACACCGATTGCGTTTACGGTCGATTGCCAGCCATCCCGTTAAACGGATGGATGGTGCATTTCCCGCCCCTCATGCGAATGACGTGTTTTGCGCATGCCCATTCGCTTAATTTGAGCGAGAATGTCCTGCACACCAGTCTGTTCTGTAATCGAGGCAGCTGTTTGTCTCATCCTTAAGCGTGGCTACATCAATACCGTTTCTGTAACTGTATTTCAACCACATGCAAAAGTAAGTACAGTAGACTCGGGTTAAGACAAACTCCGTGAAGACGAACTCCATGGTTAGGACAAGCAACACCTTTTCTTTCTTGTAACGTCCACAATGCAAAAAAAAAAACCTCCGCTTAAAAAGACTTTTCGATAATACAAAATCATTTTCACTATCCGTTTGAGTTCGTCCTAACGGGAGTCTACGAAATTACGCGACCCTTTACATTAAAGGATGCAACCGCGATTTTGTTCTCAAGTTCTTAGAGAAAATAAAGACTTATTACTTGGGGGACTCATTCCTTGTAGTAATAAAGACTTATTACTAAAGAACTACATTTTATTTACAGGTCTAATATCGTCTTCCCATGATGGTAAGCCTGTCGTGATGATGTCATTCTCCATTTTGACACTATGTTTTTTCATCGGTGGGTTATACAGTAAGAACTCATGAATTCGAACTGCAAGGGGAAGCCATCTCAGTTCTTATTAATGAAACTGCTAACTTATGCAAGCGAAATATAACGACAGTACAATGCAATTGGAAAAAAGTGGGACATTAAACATCTTCATGCTTGAAAAAGATTGGGATTTCGGCCTGCCTTGTGTCCTGCTCCTAAAGGCGACAATCAGTACTTTTTGCTCTGGCGAAGGAATGCTGCAGACAGAATGCACCACCATCGCCTTGTTAAAAACAAAAAAGAGACGGGAACAATTCCATCCGTCCGAGATTTCTGCGCGGACTGCCGCCATGCGCTTCGTCCTCGTCCTCCTTGTCGTGATTGACGCGACAGGTTCTGTGCTTCTGAGATACGATGCCCTCACCTGGCAGCGCACCACACACACACCAGTGCGTCCTCATCGATGTAGTTCGCAAAGAATGCATTTTCCAAAATGTCCGCCACGTGGGATTTAGATTGGCTTTATTCGCCTTCTGCGTTTTACTTTACAGCTTGACCTGGTGAAAAAGGTCCGTGCAGCCAGCCTCGGCCAGGGGATGCCGGACTGCGAAAATGTTCACACGCTTCGCTGTACAGCTACCCCATGTGACATGTCCTTTCGCGCCATGCAGAATGTTAAATTAACGTGCCCGTAGGCTTCGCACTGAAACTAAAGCGACCGATAATATACAAAGTCAGTTTTTTTTAATAAAAAACATCCAATTAGGTTGATATGAAAAACATTGCAACAAAAAAAGTATATTCACTGGGGCTCAGGCCGTCAGCACCAGCTCTCAGAACACTACTTTCTCTCTTTATTGCCAATATCCGACATCAACGCAACACACGAGGTACAGTGACAAAAAAATCCCAGTAATGTCAATATGCCACCCAGACCCGGTGCTCTACAACCGAGAACTCTACCTCGAAGCCACAGAGCCCGAACGGCAGGCTTCTTTCACGAGGAGCACAATAGAATAGCGTGCGCAGTGACATCAAAGATGTCACGTAGGCGCTATGCAGCAAAGCGTTTGGAAAAACGCTGCCGGACTAAGTTTCCCCTCCACTGGACGGGCGCCCTAACAGTCATCGCCAGCACGGAGTGACACTGCGTTATTTGCTGGTCGCAGCAAATATGCCTTCTATTCCATCTTTGCTGTTGTGGCTTTATTAAAAACGATAGTCTTTCTTGGGCTACTCAAACCCAGAAATTTTGGTCTGTCTGTCTGTCTGTCTGTCTGTCTGTCTGTCTGTCTGTCTGTCTGTCTGTCTGCCTGTCTGTCTGTCTGTGACTCGATTCAGCTACCCGGCCAAAGTGAAGTTCTGCGCAATAGTCTTATATACTCGCAGCCAAATCTAAACGTCCAAGTCCGGTGTAATGTTGTACTTGACAACGAACAAGAACAAGGCATTACGCAAATATAAGACAACAAATTAATACGTAAGCTATATAGCAGTGTTCCTTTATCATATATGCTTGATTTTTGCGAAATGAAATACAACATCCACTCTAGAAAAGAAACTCACTCCGCCGTCGCCTGCTGTCGCCCACTGTCGCCCGCGCCACTATAAGTTCCAGTGGCATTTTAACACATTAAGCGGCAACAGTTACAAAAGATTCGACTATATAGGTTCCGCGTTCTGTTTGGAACGCACTTGGAGTCCGGCAACGTGATTCTATAAAGGGTGAAGTCATAGGCGCCTCGATTCACGCGCGTCTCCGCCGCACGGGGAGCGCTGGCATCAAGGCACCCGGCCTGGAGGAGTGGAACGCGGTAAATTTAAACCGACTTGAGCAAACCTTTAGTGTGTTTACCTTGGGATGAGCGCGACGGAACAGGAACAGCATGGGAGGTGAGCGGGAAAGCTAAGGGAGGCATTTACTTGGCATATGTCTACAACGACTATCGTCTTTTGTCGCCATTTGCAACGAAAGGAGCAGATACGCAGTCAATTTTTTAAAGTGGCAATCGAATGCGGTCATTCCTGCAACTGAAGGAAAGCCGGCCAATTGCAGCTGCAGCGCGGTAATAATATAATTGCCGCTGTCGAAGAGCGCCAAGACCGCAAAAGAGAGAAAAATCTTTTGTGCAGGTTGCTATTTGATAAGCGCAGGGCAGAAATTTCGGGCTAAGTTTCCTTGCAACCGCCTCATCTAGATACTGAATCTGTTGGTTCATTACATTCTGGGAAAAAATGAAGGAAGCTCACACTAATGCATAAGACTTAAATGTAGTGAAGCTGTACGTGACCTTCACTACCGTCACGAAGGTTTAAGTTCACGATTGCAGCCGATTTGCCCCTTTGCTGCCGCAATGACCTTTACTCTTTGTTGCTGCAAGTGTGAGCTTTTTTGCATTTTTTGGAAAGTATAATCATAGGACATCACCTTGGAGGTGCGTACGCTATGATGTGTCGTTCTCGTTGCGAGCAAGTTTTGCCGCGATTACGGGAAACGCTGGAGTTTTTTTCTTTTGGCCAATATTAACCAATCTCCCTATGTGGGTATGCTTGCCTTCACAAACATGCTTCGGGGACGCTGGGGGTCGTCGCAATGCACGTACGTACACACGAGCGCTCAGCATTTTTTTTGGTTTGTTAACTGCCGGGTCGTCGTTGCGAGGCCCGCTCTCACGTGTGTACGATCACGTGCACCCGCTCAGGAAATGTTTTGTATTTTTAACTGCGGAAACGACAAATTATCATTTTCTAAACAGCTTGGCTGTTAAAAAATGCTACATAACATACATATTAAATAGCAAAAACATCAACACCAACTGCGTTTACAGTAGATTGCCAGCCACTCCGTTAAACGGATGGTGCACCTGTTGTTCCTCGTGCGCATGACCTGTACCGCCCATGCCCCTCTCGCTTGATTTGACCTAGAAAGTCTTGCACACCAGTTTGTTCCCTAATCCACGCAGCTGTTTTTCTTATCCCTAAGCGTCGCTACATCAATGCAGTTTCAGTAACTGAATTCCAACCGCGTGCAAAAGTAACTACAGTAGAGTCCGGTTAAGGCGAACCCGGTTAAGACTAACTTTTTGGTTAAGACGAACACCACATTTTCTCTTTTGTAACGTCGTCAATGCAAAAAACCTACACTTAAAACGAATTTTTGATAATCCAGAAGCATTTTTTAGATCCCTTTGAGTTCGTCTTAGCGGGAGTATACAAAATGCCTCGACTCTCTTCATAAAGAACAACGATTTTGTGCAAAAAAAAAAAAAACAGTTCTGAGAGACAATAGTCTTCACTCTTAATAAAAAAGGTCGTAAAAAGGTAGTAACGGCCGTATTTACTAACTCCTTACGAACCTTACTACCCCGCGGTTTTGTACGTAGGCTCTGGCACTAACAACTGGATGGTTAGTAAATTAACTGAGTGTAGGAAGTGGTAGCACTAGATTTAGGTCGTGCTTATGACTAGGTTGTGCATGGCCAGTTAGTAAACGCATGTAGCTCAGAAGAGTGCTATCGCTGGGACTTTACTAGTTGGGGTAGTGGTGCTTACTGCCTGCTTCGGTTAGTAACCCTGACTAGGGCGGCATTTACTACCTCCAGTTACTAAGTACCTAGTGTATACTGGGACAAGTAACTTGTTAGTAATCCATTAGTGAATGCTCCGACCTTTTTTTAAGAGTGTTCTTACGTGTGGGAAAACTAAAGAATTACATTTTATTTAAAGTTATGATATCGCCTGTCTATGATGGTAAATCTGTCGTGAATACGTCATTAATCTCTGTTGTGACAATGCTTCCTCGTCGAAGGGTTGTACAGTAACTCGTGAATAGGAACCGCAAGAGGAAGCCATCTGAGTGTGAATTAATAGGGAGTTTTAGAATAACGTACGCAGCCGTACGCAAACAGTTAGCGAACTCTATTTTTTGCGTCGTTCGAACTGCGCATGCGCCATGCGTTAAGCCGCTTCTGCGTTTAGCGGACGGAAGAATAGCGGACGCTATTTCAGCGGATGCTATTTCGGCCGCTTGAGTTTCCAACGTGGCGGCAAGTAGCGCAACGACCATCCACGGTTCCGCTCTTCTGTGGACAGTAATTTGCTTCTGATGTACCAAGTTCTTCGCTCCTGTGTTTTAAATGCAGAGCATTTCAGTAACTCACGATGTCACCCGCGTTGTCCCGTCGTAGTCCGCACCGTCGTTGTCCGCACCCCTCCCCCTACACTATATAAAAGAAAATACTATCCGGCGCCCGGTTTCGATCCCTCGACCCTGCGGGCGGAACGCAATGTACATGGTGCTCTACCCACTGCGCCACAAAGCCGACACAGAATGGGACGCTACGAACGCTCCTTGTATCGTTGACTCATTCAAATTACTGCTGACGAGCGCTCTCTCGTCAGCAGTTGCCACAAGTGCAGCAACTTAAACGTAACGCAAACTACTTAACGTCGTGCGCCCCCGGAAATGCTCTGCATTTGATCGTGCCCCTCGCGAGGGGGATGTTTCAGAAACTGTTCGCCCATCCTTACAGTAAATAAGCTACCAATCGCCTGGCTATTTTGTGATTTCACCCAGAAACCCAAATTTAAGCTCTCCTAAGGCAGTATATTTAAATACGTCGAGTGGTTAGCACGTCGCCCTCCCGCAGCTCTGTATCGTAACATCGCTAACTGTTGCTATTTGATAAGCGCTATTTGTGTGTGTGTGTGTGTGTGTGTGTGTGTGTGTGTGTGTGTGTGTGTGTGTGTGTGTGTGTGTGTGTGTGTGTGTGTGTGTGTGTGTGTGTGTGTGTGTGTGTGTGTGTGTGTGTGTGTGTGTGTGTGTGTGTGTGTGTGTGTGTGTGTGTGTGTGTGTGTGTGTGTGTGTGTGTGTGTGTGTGTGTGTGTGTGTGTGTGTGTGTGTGTGTGTGTGTGTGTGTGTGTGTGTGTGTGTGTGTGTGTGTGTGTGTGTGTGTGTGTGTGTGTGTGTGTGTGTGTGTGTGTGTGTGTGTGTGTGTGTGTGTGTGTGTGTGTGTGTGTGTGTGTGTGTGTGTGTGTGTGTGTGTGTGTGTGTGTGTGTGTGTGTGTGTGTGTGTGTGTGTGTGTGTGTGTGTGTGTGTGTGTGTGTGTGTGTGTGTGTGTGTGTGTGTGTGT
The DNA here is from genome assembly GCF_048455015.1 of Haemaphysalis longicornis. Taxonomy (NCBI): domain Eukaryota; kingdom Metazoa; phylum Arthropoda; class Arachnida; order Ixodida; family Ixodidae; genus Haemaphysalis; species Haemaphysalis longicornis. Next base: position 97,858,638 of record NW_027526385.1, read on the forward strand.
GTGTGTGTGTGTGTGTGTGTGTGTGTGTGTGTGTGTGTGTGTGTGTGTGTGTGTGTGTGTGTGTGTGTGTGTGTGTGTGTGTGTGTGTGTGTGTGTGTGTGTGTGTGTGTGTGTGTGTGTGTGTGTGTGTGTGTGTGTGTGTGTGTGTGTGTGTGTGTGTGTGTGTGTGTGTGTGTGTGTGTGTGTGTGTGTGTGTGTGTGTGTGTGTGTGTGTGTGTGTGTGTGTGTGTGTGTGTGTGTGTGTGTGTGTGTGTGTGTGTGTGTGTGTGTGTGTGTGTGTGTGTGTGTGTGTGTGTGTGTGTGTGTGTGTGTGTGTGTGTGTGTGTGTGTGTGTGTGTGTGTGTGTGTGTGTGTGTGTGTGTGTGTGTGTGTGTGTGTGTGTGTGTGTGTGTGTGTGTGTGTGTGTGTGTGTGTGTGTGTGTGTGTGTGTGTGTGTGTGTGTGTGTGTGTGTGTGTGTGTGTGTGTGTGTGTGTGTGTGTGTGTGTGTGTGTGTGTGTGTGTGTGTGTGTGTGTGTGTGTGTGTGTGTGTGTGTGTGTGTGTGTGTGTGTGTGTGTGTGTGTGTGTGTGTGTGTGTGTGTGTGTGTGTGTGTGTGTGTGTGTGTGTGTGTGTGTGTGTGTGTGTGTGTGTGTGTGTGTGTGTGTGTGTGTGTGTGTGTGTGTGTGTGTGTGTGTGTGTGTGTGTGTGTGTGTGTGTGTGTGTGTGTGTGTGTGTGTGTGTGTGTGTGTGTGTGTGTGTGTGTGTGTGTGTGTGTGTGTGTGTGTGTGTGTGTGTGTGTGTGTGTGTGTGTGTGTGTGTGTGTGTGTGTGTGTGTGTGTGTGTGTGTGTGTGTGTGTGTGTGTGTGTGTGTGTGTGTGTGTGTGTGTGTGTGTGTGTGTGTGTTGTGGACGTGTGTTGTGGACGTGTTCGTTTCACGATGAAATGCGACGTTGTGCTTCTGCAGATGTATAGTGCTTTCCAGGCTCTGGATTATCTTTCTCGAGCGACGTACGACTCAACCCCGCATCGGGTATGTGCAGTGTGCGCAGCTGAAAGCCCTCTCGGCTTGCGCGCCAGAGTTAAGTTACTTGCTGTTCGTCCCCGCAAACCGCGCGCGAGGTCAGTGCCGAATTGACGACGGGCAGGAGGAGGCAACCGATCGCCTGTCAGTCGCGGTTCAGACTTGCAACGCATGTTGTGACGTCGCGTTCGTTCGAAACGCATTTCTGGATTGTTTTGATGTTGAATAGAATGTATGCGTCAAACCCGGGCATTCGGCTCAGGGCGTTCTCTGCGATTGCACGAAAGAAGTGCCACGGGGATTCAACGCTTTCTTTATGGAACGTGCTCATGTAAGAGGATATTCATGTCGTGTTATAGACGTGTTGCGTTCAAGACTAACGGGAAAGCGCTTGTTTACACTTGTTTGGGTAGTCGTAAAATGTCCAAGCACTCTGGCACTCCGCTGGCAGATCAGCCGGGGAGTCATTTCGCAAAATATTCGACAGCTGGCGCCGTAAGCATTAGCGTGTCGGTATGCAAAACTCATGAGACGCTCTACTAAAACACCTCTCGCGGTGTTTACGTAGCCTGACGCAAAAATGTAGCGTCGACCGTACGCAAAGGCAACAAATGCTGTACTAAAACTCCCTAATAAAAGTTCCAACTAATAAAAGTGAACAATGACGACAGTACACTGCAACTGGGAAAAAGTAGGGCATTCTACATTTTCATGCTTGAAAAAGTCCGGGTTGCGGACTGCATTGTGTCCTTTTGTTCGTAAAGGCTCATTCTCATTCCGAGCAAGTGTTGCCACAGTTACGACGAACGGTGGAGGTGTTTTTTTTTTTGTTTTTTTTTGCCAATATTGGCTAATTTACCTAAGTGGGTATGCATGCCCTGACAAACATGCTCCGGGGACGCTGGGGGTTCGTGGCAAGGCACGTACGTACACCCAAGCGCTCGGCATTTCCTCGGTTTTGTGAACTGCTGGGTGGTTGATGCGAGGCCCGCACTCGCGTGTGTACGCTCACGGTCGCGCGCAGCAATCTCTTGGTGTTTTAAACTGCGACCACAAAAAATTAGTTTTCTAAACAGCTTCGCTGTTAAAAATAATAGAAAACAAAAATAGTAAATAGTAAAAAAAATGAATGAAGCTCCCACTAACGCGTAAGACTTGAAGGTAGCGAAGCTGTAGGCAACCCTCACTACCATCACGAAGGTTTAAGTTCAGGCAACGCCTCCTAAAAAACTTGGTTCAGGATTGCAGCCGATTCGCTCCTTCCTCGCTGGCGCAACTACCGTTATTCCATCATTGTTTCTATAAGTGCGAGCTTCTTCATTTTTTTTTTTTGAAGTTATAATCATTGGACATCACCTTGGACGGGCATACACAATGACATGTCTTTCTCATTTCGAGGAACTGTTGCCACGATTACGGCGAACGCTGGCGTTTCTTTTTTTGCCAATCTCCTTCACTTGGTATGCTTGCTTTGACAAACATGCGCCGGGGACGCTGGGCGGTCGTCGCAAGGAACGTACACACGATCGCTCGGCATTTTCTTGGTTTTGTTAACTGCCGGGTGGTCGCCGCAAGGCCCGCTCTCACGAACGCTTACGTGCTGCGGACACAATGAATCACGATTTGCTCAATAGCTTCCCGGTTTAAAATCTACAGAAATTCGGATAGTTGTCTACAAGTGTGTAGCATGCTTATGCTGTTGGTCTAGATTGCGAGTTTTTTGCAGCCAATAACGGCTATGAGGAGCGAAAAATGTTGGATAGTTTCATTCATTTGAAGTCTTCTTTTGTTTCTTTGCCCCAATGAGGTATGTACCCTTATAGCGGTGCGCTAGCCTGAACTGCGCCATTTATTGATTTTTCAGAAGAAGCTAGGAGTATAGTTGATCCATTTACGCTATTTTTATACCTATTTCCACCGCTCTTTTGCGAATTTTCTGTTTATTCTTGAGTTTTCAGGGGGGGGGGCGGGGGGGGGATGGAGCTGTATACGATGTATATTTTTAAATTTTGTCAGATCAGTTTCGTAATTTTTTTTTTCGCTTTTTCATATTTTTTTTAATTCTGCTGCCCAACTGTGTCGTTTTACGCAATTAGAACAATTACATTTGTTATTTTCTTTAATATAATCTACATTTTCGCGAAAATGGAGGGCGTCAAACGGTCCGTGCTTGGGGGGTACTCCGCAAAGAATGCTAACATTAATAATTTATCGGTGCAGGATAGCCGGAGCCGCCACAAGGACACAGGAAACCCCGGCTGTCGGCTGAGAGAGGAATATGGCTCCAGAGGGTTTCCCTTAAAAACCCATCTCAGGAATCAAAGAAGTCGTCTTTCTCCCTCGCTGTCTGTGCACGTAAGCCTGTTTGCATTTCTCTAAGTGAAGTCAGTTGCTTTCGCATTCAAGGCAGTGAAAGCGGGCTTAAGGTCGACGGCAGCCAGATTTGCGCAATAAAAATCTAATTACCATTATAATTACCGTAAGTTCTCGATCACTTTTGTTTCTCCGCACAAACGACAAGCGCCCGTGGTAAACCAACCCTCGTGTGTATAAGAGACATTGTTAACGCCTCCGTTCCTCACCGCAGTCGTGGCCTAGTGGCTTGGCGCACACGCCTCGGCTGCGGGAGGTGGCAGGTTCGAAACCCACCGCCGGATACCCACCGGTAAAATCGGGTACAAGCGTTCCCCCGGCCCTCGTTGCCTGGCCTTTCTCGGGGTAGCCTACGCTTGGGAGAGGCTCTGCGTACCCCGCCTGCAGGCCCGTTTCGGGCTCACTGTTTCGAACGACCCAGCCTGAAAAGGTGGTTCGTCGTGTGTGTTTGGCGAATGCAAGGATGAATGTGTGAATGTTGCACGGACGCTACAGAAGTCGTGCATGGAGGAAGCATAGGCACATTTTCCGGTTTTAATCTGTCCGCAAGGAAGGCGGGGGTTGTGGTCAGGTTGTCCGCAGGCCTCTTTTTGTTTTTGTTTTCTCCTGCGTCATCATTGTTGTCATCACCGCTACCATTGTTATCAGCCTGGTTGTGTCCACTATAGGACGGCCTGACTGTCATTGAATCTCCAGCCCCGCCTACGGAATGCTAGCTTAGTACATCCACCCTTTGCCTCCGAATTTCCGTAGTTCTTCCATACATTGAATTTTTTGCCGACCCCAATAGCGTTTACGGTCGATTTCCAGCCACTCCGTTAAACGAATGGTGCACCGCTTGTCCCTCATGCGCAATACGTACCCCGCCCATGCTAATTTCGCTTAATTTGAGCTAGAGTTTTTTGCACACCATTCTGTTCCCTGAATTTCATGCAGCTGTTTTTCTTATCCCTAAGCGTCGCCACTGCAATACAGTTTCAGTAACTGAATTTCGATCACATGCAGAAGCAACTACAGTAGACTCCGGTTAAGACAAACTCGGTTTAGACTAACTCCATGGTGAAGACGTACAACACTTTTAAGTGCAGAGCACTTTAAGCGCTCGCGTTGTCGTCGTAGCTTGCTCGCTGGACCCAAGTACAGCAACAGGGCGTCCCGTGGTAACGCTGTCGTTCGCGGCGTACCCCGAAGGCTTCAAAAGCGAAGCAGTTTATATAGAAATAATCGTTCGGAACTCCTGAACCGCTGGCGCTTGTCCTACATCTCCCCGTTGTTTGGCTCAAAGAAAACTATAGGAGCATTTGAGGCAAAATATACGTAATTAATCGGCAGCGCCCGCGTTCGTTTAGTTAGGAACACTCGTTTGGTTGGTTTTTACGCTGGTAAGCGAAAAAACGCGGCAGTGCGAGAAAACAATGGCGCGTTCGAAATGACGCAAAACAGCTCCAGCATACGAAATTAAAGCAAGAACAAAAAAATTAGTGCCTTTCCACTCTGTGAAGAAGGATGACCTGCAAAGCTGGACGCAACCCACGGAGCGCACGAAACAAAACACGTTTATTGTAATTTCAGATGGAGCATACTTCCTAGCTAATTATCTGAATGAACTTCTGAAGGATCGAAACTTTGTTCTTGTTCTCCCGCGTCGTAAGCATCTTACTGTTTGTGTAAGGCCGGGTTCAGACTGTTGCCAGAACGGTCGTAATAACTTTAAAAAATGCCGCCATTTCTCATCTCAGCCAACCGAACTGCGTGACATGCCATTTTTTTATGTCCATAGATCACGATACGGCTTTTGCGCCAGTAGTCTGAACATAGCCTAACACACAAACCCAATCCGCTCTACCACTACGGACGGCGGACAGGTCCCAGTGGGTGGTTTACCGTCCGCGTTTAAACCTCGTACGTGCACAACGGACATTCCATCCATAAGTACAGGTATGAAACCTATAGCTGCGTGTGTACGCCCCCTCCTCCCTCCCCCTATTCTCTACTACAAACCTGCGCACGCATAAACCGGTAACCGGTCATGTGCGCGTGCTTAGGAGCGACAGACACCATGGAAAATATCCCCTGGAAGCCCTGTGAAGTGATAGTGGCTCACGCCGGTGTTCCAAGCGGGCAAGTTGCTGTTCATCCGGGACGGTTTCGCCGCTACTCGACGAGCTGAACTTGAGCTGAACTAGAGATGAACTCGAGGCGCCGTTCCAGGCGGGTTAGTTGCTGTTCATCTGGGAGGGATTCGCCGCTACTTAACGAATAGAACTTGAGCTGAACTAGAGCTGAACTTGATGCGCCATTCCAAGCGGGCAAGTTGCTGTTCATCCGGGAGGGATTCGCCGCTACTCGACGAGCTGAACTTGAGCTGAACTAGAGCTGAACTTGAGGCGCCGTTCCAGGCGGGTTAGTTGCTGTTCATCTGGGAGAGATTCGCCGCTACTCAACGAATAGAACTTGAGGCAGCAATAACGGCGGTGCCAGCAGCTTTCCGTCGTTTCGCGTTCATTCGCGCTTGTGTTAGGGCCAACGCTTCAATTCTTGCCCTCCTTCCTCCAAACGAACGGCATGCATCCGTTCCACAATGATTAAAATCCTGAAATCCCATGACCTCTATTCTCGCCTACAAACATGTCGCTGTCCGTTTTCCTTCTCCCTCTAGCGTCTTACTGTGTGTGTAAGATGTCTGCGTAACACATCAACCCACACCCGAACCACTCGATTAAGGAGGACAGCCGACTAACCGCATTGAGTCATGTAATTTCAACATCTAAACCTCCCACCAGTGCAACCGGCATTTCATCGGTAGGGGCATTAAGCCTAGCTGTGCGTGCGCACCACCCTTTTTCTACCCGCAAACCGTGCATGCATAAACCGCCAACCGGTGACGGCGCATACTTAGTGAAACGCAACGGCAAAAATGTGGCTCAGAAGGCTTTCCACGCTGAAAAAGAAATATGGGCTGAAGCGGGCGTTCAAACTGGGGAAGTTTCTCTTCTACCGGGAGGGATTCGCAGCTACTTGTCGAAGTGAATATCAGCGGAAACGGCGACGGCGGGTATCGGTCGCTTTAGGGGGCAGCCCTCGGGCAGCACTTGGGCAGCCGTTACCTGGGCTTCGCGGGAGTGGCGTCTGTTTATGTCCGCGTAACCGACTGAGCGAACGCAGCAGCGATGAAAGAAAAAACGGAGAGGACAGTCTAGCGAAGGGTGAAGTGGAGAACGATACGTGCGGCTACGGCGTCGTCATTCTCACTGCCTTTCCCTCACACGTCTCATGCGTCGCCACCTAGGAGCTCCCTCTCCCTGACGCTCCGCAGACGCTGTTCCATTCTCTGGTAATCCAAACCGTGTGGCGTTTGCGCGGGAGGTTCAAACACGATATGCAACAACAGGCTCACTGCTCCCTTGTGCAAGGCTAATCCGAACCACGCGAAATTTGCGCGGGAGGTTCAAGCAGGATTCGCAACAACTGCGAGCTGGCAGCAGAGTAGCGCACGCAATCGCTGATCGCGCGAACACTTCCTCAGACGCAGCAGAAATGCGCCGTGACCGAGAAGACTGCAGCTTGCGCTGCGCACAAATTTCATATTAGGGAATGTAGTAATCGTCAGTGCATTTTTCTACCCCCATCCGTGCTTCTGTTTATTTTTCGCGAACATCTGATAACAGCAGTACCGCAGTTAACTGCCAACTGCGCAACTGCCGACTGCGCCGACTCCCCCTCGGGGTAGGAGAGGCGGTGAATAGTTGTGAAAGACGTATCAGCGGTGGTGAGGATGAGCCCCGGAGCGGCGCCGAGTAAATCGATGACACCGGAATGAGAACTGGGTGGGTTAGACATATACTGCTTTGCAGTAAAAGAACAGAAGTCCCGCTGGCGCAGTTTGTCAGCGCACCACGCACACCACTGCGTCCTCATCGACGTAGATCGGTCTTCCAAAATGTCCGCCATGTGGGAATTATGGCGTTGTCGGTTGAGCGTTTACGAGCGCTCTGGAGTGCTCTGAAAAGCGGCCGCGCCTTCGGTTGGTAGAATTCGAGCGCTTCGGAGCGTCAGCCTCCGATACCCTCACGACCTAAACACGTTTACCTAAGTGCACATTAAGTATTTTCCTGCTTTCATGCTTTAGTTGTGTGCATTCCTTAATTGGTATGTCTCGAATTGCAGCCAAATTCGTCGTCTGTTGATTAAAAAGAGTTAACAACAGGACCTCAAAGCCATTTCGTACTTCATCCGTGTATTCGAGTCTTTCAGTGTCGTTCAAGGTTTTTTTTAGAACCATTGAAGGACTCTGGCTATACTCAGCATGCTCTCGTATAGCGGCACGCCAAAAGCAGTCTGTATACAATATGACCCAAAGGCGTCACGTCAAGAAACTGCGGAAACAACCTGTTGACACCGCCGGATTAGGTAGGAGGCTATCTTCGTCGACGCAGCCCGCAGGTCTCGCCTGCCCGGAATCCGGACATTTCAACGTAGGGCATTCGGTGCAGGATGTTTCGGTGCGGACATTTCGGTGACGAAAATTTCGGTGCACGGGATGTTTCAGGCATTTTTTTAACATTTTACCCATGGCATGTTAATTTCGTCAGATTATGCAATTTTACCTTCGAGAGTTGTGTTTGGGCCGCACTGAGAGGAAACGAACGCTAAACTAAGTAGGAGCATCAGCCCGTAAAACCCCATTTCGATAGTATATGTTAAAAAATAATGTTGTTAATTTATTTCCGTTCAACCTTTTTTTTATTTTAACGTTCATGGGAACAACTCTGGTACTTTAATTCAAGTGTTACCGAAGCGCTTTGATTTCACTTCACCAAAGTTAACGCTGCAAGAAGCTGCTGCTTTTAGTTCATTGTTATCTCTCCTCTTCAACCCCTCCTCCCCCGCCAAACAGCAGCAAAAAAAATGAAAGGGAACTAGTTATGAAACGAGCTACGCAAAATTGACTTGAGGAAACCTCCACCGTGTTTATGGTGGAGGAGGGGGAGGGGGAGGACGACGAGGAGGAGGAGGAGAAACCCTTTATTTGCAAACTGGGTCTAGGGCAGAGGGGTGGTGGAGGATGCGAGTGATACAGGGGGAGAGCAGCGTGAGGAGTAGGCGGTGGAATGAACAGGAGCATTTAGACAACTTAGGTTTAGACGCTATACGAGACTTCCAAAAAACCGAATTGCACGTCAAATGCGTTCACGTTGTGACGTCTCTGTGTTCAACGTCGTGTTAGTTGAGTTTTGGTTTTTAAAAAGTGCGACAACATGAATAGTCGCAGTAAGTGAGAACCCGGGTCGGCGGCTAGATGGAAAGTTTTCGTTATCTCGCATACACGCACACACACGCACACACACTGCTAGTTTCGTTTACTGATCACCTTAAACAATAATTTACAATGGGCGTTACGCAGGTTCCATTTTTATTGATCTAAGAAAGGCTTTTTACATCATCAATCATATTCTTTTCATAAAATTACAACCGTTGGCATAACTGGACCACCTTTGCAATTACTGAAAAGCTACTTGTGCGACATGACTCAGGTGAAATCTATTTCTGGCGTTTTTTCTAACCCCTGCAACTACAAACAGGTGTTCCTCAAGGCGTTCCACTAGTTCCACCATTGTTTTAATTTACACAAAAGATTTACCGAATTGCTTTTCTTCTTTAAAATCCATTTTGTACGCTGCCTACACGTATATTTTCATTTCGGACAAAAGTATGACGACTTTACTGACAAAATTAAGCATCAACATCATCATCATCATCACCCCCATCCCCCTGCTCAGGTCCACTGCAGGACAAATTTAAGGCCTCTCCCGTTGACCTCCAACCGCTCCTATACTGCACTGGTCTGGTCCACAGTTCACCCTCGACGTTCCGTATTTCATTCCTCCATCGTGTTATTGGCCTTCCCCTTCTTCTATACCCATCTCTTTGTGTTCACTCTGTTACCCTAATTGTAGTCCTGTTGCCCGTGCGTCCAAAGAATCCATCACGAGATAGCTTCGCGGTCAACCACCGTCGTCATCTTCCCGTAGGGGAACCCTGAGTACCACACCCCCACTGCGCATGCCAGGCACCGCTGATGATGATTGTGGCAGGATGCCCCTAGGGATTGGCCAACCAAAGAATCCATCACGAGATAGCTTCGCGTTCAACCACCATCGTTATCTTCCCGTAGGGGAACCTCCTCCCATAACGCCGCGATAAGTGCCACGGGCGATACCGCCGGTAACGCCACCTGCAACGCCAGCGTCAACGCCAGTGTCAGCGCCGCGGACAGCGCCGCGGAGAAGTGGGCTCGAGCCGCTGCCACGAAACGGCCGCGGCGACAGGCCGATCCCGAACTTCGGGCTCGCTGAGCCGAAAGGAAACGTCAACGCCGCCAAGAAGCTGCTACTGATGCAACGAGGGCTCGCGCAGCTGAAGCCGCACGTCAACGCCGGCAAGCAGATCGTGAACTTCGGGCTCGGGAAGCTGAAGCGGCACGCCAACGTCGCAAAGACGATCCTGAGCTCCGGGCTCGGGACGCTGAAGGGCGCCGTAAACACCGTCAAGAAGCTCGGGCTCGCGAAGCCGAAAGGAAACGTCAACGCCGCCAAGCCTACCGGAACACGCCGTTCATACTCGTCGGGGATTTCAATGTCGACATTACAAACGACGACTGGCTAATGCTGCACATGGGGTCACGCTACTCTCTCCGCTGCATTTCATACGATTACAAGCAGCCCACAACCATCCGGGGAACGTGCATCGACCTCATCTTCAGCAACTTTAGGGTTCATGCACTACAACAGCCCTTGACTTTACATTTCACAGACCATGAGGCTGCCATAATCAAAGAGAAACGCCAACCGCAGCTCGACGTCACCTACGTTGAAGATTATGATAATGCCTAAATACAGACAAACTCATACCACGTACAAACGTCTCTCTCTCTCTTTGATGCCTCTCCACTCTAACCCCCCCCTGCAATAAAATTTCACCATCTTCCCGTAGGGGAACCCTGAGTAGTATGCGAAGCAGCCATGGGGTCAACGCAAGTTCCCATTTCGTAGTTCCGGTGAGTGAAAAGTTAGGTAGTTGCCATGGAAACCAAACGGTAAATATAACGGTAGCTACGAACCTCAACTTAACGGAAACGACGAACTGAAAACTAATGGGGACTTGAGTCGACCCCATAGCTGCTTCGCATACTACTCAGGTTTTCCCTAGGGGAAGATGGTGAATTTTTTTTCTTTTGAGTGAGAGAGGTAGCTCACTTTGCATTATTTGGGAGTGCTTGTCGATTGCTCCCCAACACATACCTATTCTGTGCCGGATTTCACTCTTGTGGTTGGGGTCAGCCCTAACCATCTGTCCGAGGCAGTTATATTCCTTTACTTTTTCTAGCGTTTTGTTTTCTAAGCTGAAAAAGACAGTCTTGGCATGCTTATTTCTCGTTACTTGAGAATTATTCATGTTTATTTTTAGCACCGCGACCGTGCTTTCTGCTTGTATTTCCTCAAGCAGTATTTGAATGTGCTCTCCAGTCCCACTAAGCAAGACTATGTCATCCGCAAAGCTCAAATGGCTGAAACATTCCCCGTTTATCCTTAATGCTATGTTTTCCCAGTCAAGCTTTCTAAATACCCCGTCGAGACATGCTGTGAATAGTTTTGGAGAGATGGTATCTCCCTGTCTTGCTCACTTTCGGATCGGAAATTTGTCGCTTTGCTTATGGAGGGTTATCCTACTCGTGCATCCGTTATATATGTCTCCCTAGAAGTATAGCTTTCCTCTATTCCCTTGTCTTTTAGTGTTTCTAAAACGGCTGCGGTGAGTACGGAATAAAACACTTTCCCGTAATCTACAAAAGCGATGTAAAGTGGTTTAGTGTACTCTGCGGATTTCTCAATCACTTGGTGGACGACATAGATGTGATCTATGGTTGAGTACGCTTTCCTAAGCCCAGCCTGCTCTCGGGGTTGATGGGAATACAGTTGCATATTCCTTACTCAACATAGGCTATATCTAACTTTAGAAAATTATCATTACCCGGCTAGGTCGTGCTGTTTAAAAATATAATATTGTTTCAGTGTCTTTCTTTAGGTGTATTTTGTGCGTTCATGGCGTTCACCGTTAAAATAATAAATGATGTCAAAATACGGATGACGCAACCGCCGCTAGCCATTTCACCGCACTTATCCTGTTATGGACAGATATAAATGGAAAGTGTGAACAAAAGCCTTGCACACTAAGATTTTCGCCAGAAGAAATTTATAAGTGAAATGGTAGAGGTAGCACCAACGACACCTCAAATGATGTAGGTAGCAGAACTCCGGCAATGACACCGTAGGGGGAGGGGAGCGGCAGGCATCCCCACCGCCGGGAAGTGGACTTCTGCCCCCCCTCGAAAACAAAGGAGTGGGCTCGGGCCCCTGAGTTCCGCCAGTGGGCATCACCTGCTCTGTGCCGGGCGTTCCCAAGAGAGACTTCATGTCCCTGTGAACTTACACAAGTACCCCGGGCATACTAAACGGAATGTAGGCGCCCTCAACCCCTTTACTGCCCTCCCCAGCACTGACTAGACCTATGAGTCACCCTTCCAAATAAAGAATAATATTTAGCATAATGTGTGCATTTTGGAAGGCGAGCGAACGCACAGGCAGGTTTCCAGCGCACAAGGTTGATATAACCGTTCCGCTTGGGGGGAGTATCAACATGGACTTCTCACGGTCCCATGCTACCTGACCGCTGTCCTCCATGGTCGAACGGTTTTGGTTTGGGGTGGAAGATGCCTAAGACACGCGAGGGAAACGGACAGTCCAGTGTTTGTCCCCCGAGTAAAGCTGCAGTCCTTCCAAGTATTTATTCAGCCAATTAGCTAGGCAGTATGCTCGATCGCAAATTACAAACAACCTTCATGTACCCCTTCCACTATGCCCACCTTGGCTGGTCACCTTTTTTTTCGAAAAGTGAAGGGCACTGATTTTTTCGTCAACATTTTCTTTTAGTATTAATTAGCTTTCCAGCACCAAATGCTTCCCGACCGCAGTAAATGAATGCTTCCAGTGTAGGTCTGGCTGCGAGCGCTGGTCGGCAGTAGCACGAAAAGCATTCCAAATCCCGACACTGGTAAGTTCATGTTATTAGAGCCCTAAAAATTGAACAGTGCGCGTGCCATCTTCAATGCGACTTGTGCGCAGGTCCGTCATTCGCAATCATCCAGTAAGTAGCCTGTTCGCTACTCGCTGGAGAAGGACGAGTATTGTCATGCCAATTACACCTGGAAGAAGAGGAGCCATGCATATTACTGAAATAAAGTGGTTTCAAATGCTTTCAGCAAACATTTGTAATCACTCGCCAACATATGCAACTCTTCAGATGAATCGGTAAAACCACTACGTTGAGTTTTCGCGTTGTTAGCAGCTGTGTTTTCTGGTATTGACTTCGGTAAGCTTTTGGTATGAATAAAAAAGGAAGTTCTGAAGTATTTTCGTCACTGGGCCTCTTTTTCGAGTTGTTACGATCGGAAGGCGTGCCGAACACGACCTAACTGGTTAGGGAACGTGAGCTGCTGCACAGCCAACACCGCATAAGCACGTCCCGAGCAAACAAACTGGACCACAATTGAATTACAAGTGAACAATAACTCAGAGAAAAGCAAGTAACTACGTCACTGTGATGGAGGCGTGTTGCGCAACAAAAAATCGCGATAGTGTGGGCATCGCTAGCAGTTGTAGGCTAATAATATGACGGCGACTAACTGGAAAAGCTCTGCTGGTTGCTTCAGTTGACTAAATACGCAGAATCAGTGGTGAAAAAACGCTGCACGCAGAGAGAGAAAAACACAGCCGCTAAATCCAGCGGCTATCCTTGTGCTCTTTATCAGCGCTATTTTCCAATGGGTCTGTGCATTTTGCCAATATGGGTGAGGAGCCGTGAAGCGTGTACCTCCTATACCCCTCTTATGGCGAATACATTGTAGAAACCACAGACCTCAGATAAGTGATAGAGGATCCCATCTGTAGCTAGAAATGAAATGTGGTGTGTTGAATAAATTTAAGGAGAATACGATATAAAGTACGGCGCGAAACCTCGCCGCTGCACCCAGGGTAATTATAATTTACCAATAAATGTGGGGCATTTTTACATTATATAGTATAAGCTTTCTTTTTACACGACACAATACCGTGTTTAACAAATGCCTGTGTGAGAGCATGTATACTCTTCGTTTCTGTTTGGAGGACGACAGACAGATGCAGCAGCGGCTATGAAAGAAGAAAATCATCTCTGATGCAAAAAAAATGTATTGACATCAATTAGGAATGCACAAGTTTCTTCACCATGTTGTTTTCTAATAACGCGTTTGACGCCTTGTCAAATCTACCGAATACTCGATCTGTTATTCTTCATTGATTTTGGTTGAAATTAATTATTTCTAAATATGATGTAGTTCAAGCGACGTAATTGTAGACGTCCACATCTTCCGGTGCTCTCTCAATGTACTCCTTGTCCAACAAAATGTCTAGGCAGGCTTTCACCATGAGGACTTCGGGCTTGAACCGGGGAGACAGCTGGCTCAGAACCGAGGCGACGATATCTTTATGCTTGAGTGCCCTGCGTGCTTTCATGATCCGCACAGTGGCTTGTATGCGCAGCTTTCTGTCGTCGCGCGCAGTCTTGTAGGCGGTTTCCTGCTCGGCCCTAACCTGGACCTTCATGGGCACGTTGATGTTGACGCGAACCCTTTTGTTGCAGTAGTTCTCGTTCAGGTACAACACAGCGTCAGACTGTAGCTGTGACGCGGCCTGCGACGAAGTGTCTCCCCTTCTATCTTCCCCGTGCACTAGCAGTCTGCACTTGAGCAGCGATTGCAACGCCGAGTTGAGGGTGTCCAAAGCGATGCCTGTGTTTTCTTGGAGCTGTTGTACATTAAAGGACAGCTCACTATTGTACTGGAGCAGGACCGCCATCTGGAACATGGTGTCATGAATGGGCCTAGGACCAGCTAGAAAGTCACGAGTCGGTAATGCGTGCGCAAGTAGGGATAGCTTTTTGCGTGGAAAATGAGAGCAGAAGGTAAGAGAGTAGCGGAAACACAGAGCGGAAACGAGACTACAGGAAAGAGCGTTAAATGCGGTAGCAGGCTAACGAAAACTGTTCGCTAAAGAGAGCAAGGGAGGAAACGTCCTACATGGTCAGGATGCGCAGCAGTCCAACGAGGTCTCCTCACGAAGTACGTGGGATCGGCCGATGCACCACGGCGCGGCTTGCTCGCTGAGAAGTCTCACGTCAGGTCGGATCCGGACACGGGACAGCGGCCGGACGTCAGGGACCGTGCACTGTGGTTGACGGCTCGATGGCCCAGCGGCGGTTGTGAGCCGGTGTTTCCCCGAACCGCGCTCTCTGGCCCAGCGCGTCACCAGATCCAGGCACGGGCCAGCAGACAGACTTCGGTAACCGGACCAGCGGCCGACGGCTCTCCGGCGACAGCAGCGGTTGAGACCCTGGCTTCTAGCTCCAAGCGATCACAGGGCCGCGCTCACTCGCCCAGCGCGTCAAATGCGTCCGGTCAACCCTTGCTGATTCGATTCTTCTGCACGCTCCGCGCGCTCCTCGGCCCTCTTCTTTCTCCTTCACGGGCACCTCATCACACATGGATGCCTTAAGCGTGTGGGTGTTCTTGAAGCAGTTCGTGGCCAGTTCTCCCGAAGAAACTCTGTAGAGCCAGGTGAGCTTTCGTGAACTGTACTTCCCAGAGTAGAATATGTGGAATAACTGCCAGCAGTGTTGCAGCGTGAGCGGAAGATTGCATGTCGCCTCCTCCTTGAAAGGCCATGCACAGGACGTCACAACAACTGCAGTAAAGTCCGGTCCAACGGGACTGGCGCAGCGGTTGGCGAAATTTTGAAATTCTTCATTCAAATTCTTACTCAAGCTGAAATCCTGCAGCAGACAGTGTACTTTCGAGGTGTATTCCAAGCCGCCAGCTTGCTTTAACCTGGAGATCATGCATCTCTCGGCGTCTTCACTCACAGACATTTGGTTCACGAGCCTCTTCGCCAGCAATCGGCCGTACAACTCCTAGAACACGTCCTTGTCATCTAAGTACTTGTACAGAATCAACGCATCATTGAGTGCGTCATCAATGTCCGGTACGTGCGGGTTCCTAGAGGTCTTATCCAGTAGATCGCCGCAGTATCTGGCGAGAAGCTCTGCAGACTTGGCGGATGAGTTGGCGAGACTCGTGACAGGGTTGCTGTGAATAACCTTGCCGCACGTGTTATTCAAAGACCTAATGAATTCGGCGTGGTTCTCGAACTCGGAGCTAATGAGCGTGGAGCACGTTTTGTACACCTCTAGCAGGGCGCACACGTACAGTGGTCAAAACTGTTAACAACAACAAAACACGAGGTGCCTGCTTACGCACAGAGTGGCAGGTGACGATAGCTACAGCCGCCTCTTTGGCGCCTGGTTATCAGCAGTCACGATGCTGCCCTACTGCACTCGGGTGCTTCAGCGCACGCGCGCAGCCTGGCTTAGCAGCCCGAGCGCTATGGCAAGCTGCCACTCTGTGCATACGCTGGCACCTCGTTCTTTGTTGTTGTTAACAGTTTTGACGACTGTACATCTTGAGGTTTTGCAACGGCTTATGGGCAAAACTCTCGAGACTCGCTTCGCCATCTGCCTGCACATGTTCTTCAAAGATTACCCGCACCTTTTTCAGTCCACAGTTGGATTGCGATACAACCTTAAGCAATTGCCGCAATTTGTTTTGCGAGTCGGATTTCAATAGATTCCTGAATTCATCGTAGAATACATCCAGGTGGTCTTCGACAAGGACCTTTTCGCAGAACGCCAGTAGCGGCTTTAAAGTGGATTCATGCATATAAAGCTGCGCCCTCCGCTTTTCCTCACGCAGGCAAACGTCCACCCATTTTACGTACTCCGATGCGCTATGCTTGTCTAAATATTCGGCAATTACCCTTCTGTAGTAGCAGTGCGTGGCCTCCATGAAGCTGCTCTGAAAAACTGTTTCGTAAGTCTTCAGTCCAGGCTTCTTGTCTGATGGGTCGTCGTTATCTACACTCACTTCCACGAACGACGTAAGGGCGACTCGAACGAGCCCCATGTCAATTTCCTCTCCATTTCGGGCTTTTTCGATCACCTGTAGCACTGAGTTAATTAGCTGGTCCTTAAACTTGAAAATGATCGTATGGTTCCACAATATTAAGGCCAAATCGTATATCTCGTAACATTGCTCCTTCCGTAGGGCGATCATTCTTCTGAGGAAGGCGCAGATTCCGTCGAGGGCCGTGCTGGAAAACTTGTATACTGTTCCCAGGCGTGGACGCAGAAGCGCAGGAAGTGTTCGTTCATTCGGTACTCTCCATCGGCACTGAGACTCTCCAGATAGTCATCGAGGCAATTTTCTATGCGTCAGTAGAGCTGCCACATCAACAACTGGTCGGGGGGACAACCTGTATTTGCGTTGGCTTTTATGGAGTCCCGCGACGTGCTGGAGGCGTAGCTGTACACGCAGTCGTAGAGCTCCATGTACAGGACTCTGGTCATGTCCGCTGGTTTGCAGTTGTATACCTGCTGGATGCCCTCGAGCAACCTGCTCCATAGCCTTTCGGGTTCGGTTTGGTGGTGGTGGTGGTGGTGGCCCATAAAGTGGCGCATACCCACTCAGGGGGATTGGCCAAGAAAAGTTTTTTTTATTATTATTATTATTAAAAAAACAGATAGGCAAAAAGGTGCAGTCGAAGAAAGAATTTAGTATATAGGTTGAAGACAGAAATAGAACAAGAAAGAGGAGCGAGAGAGCCTGATCAGAATCATTTTAACAAGGCAGACGAGCCGTCTCTGACATGAAAGAATGAATGGCTTGACAGACATCCCCATGGCAGTGGCCTAGCTGCGTGCCTCCAAAAGACAAAAACACTGGCAAGGTTAGTGGCATTCCAAGACGCCGCAGGGGAGCCTCCACCAGCCTTTGATGCGAGAATCGGCGGCAAAAAAGGAAGAAATGCCCATCCGATTCAATTTCATGGCAGAAGTGGCACAAGGGTGAGGTTGCTAGATCTGCCCGGTATAGATACCTGTTAAGTGGGGGAACACCACAGCGAAACGAAGTCAGCGAAACTTCGCACAAGCGAGTTTGGCAGAGGCTTCTTTTCCACCAAAATTCGGTTTGCTGGGGTGGTGGGTTGCCGCCGGCTGCCATTTCATCTAGTTCTTCCGACTACGATGGCGATGATGGCCGCCCGCAGGAAACTGGCCCACACCCACGGTAAAACCGCGTTGCTGGTTTGCGGTTCGTTTACACTTGGCGCTCGTGGCGATTAAGCAGGGAGATTAGAAAATAAATTCGGCGTGGTAAAACAGCAAAAAAAAACTGCACTTCCAATGAAACCTCGTTAAACCGTACTTTACGGGTACGCGAAGAAAGTACGTACTAAAAGGCACTACTGTTTATCCGAATGCATTAAGCTAAAGGGAAACCGTGTTGGGGATTCGGCTCAGCTACGTATAAAAATAAACTATGGCTTAAGCGGGTACGGGTTAACGAGACGCCAGCGTACATTTAATGTACAAAAGCGCATTTACAAAATCGATGGAAGAGCCTTGCTGCCTAGGGGATCGACTAAGTTACTTACGCCCTCGCAACCCTAGCGATCGGTTATTACGCAGTTACGTCCTAGACAACAAATGATTTAAGTGGGGATTACAGGGAGAATCCCTGTTCAGATTAAGAAACTACAGCCCAGTGTGGTGGTGACCAGTTTGCAGGTAGATTTCTCTCTTTGTGTCCATTGTGTGCTGCGGTGCCAATTAGATTAGTCAAATTTCGACCTTTCCTATAAACGAAGGACGGGACCAAACGCTTCCCAACTGCTTTCCCTGGGTTTTTCTCCTCTCAAAAACGCTGTGGTCGAAGGAGAAAGGCAACACGTCACCGGAGCATATTTTTCACGTCCAGCAAAGGGCTCTGGTGTGGGCCACGAGTGCTTTTGCCGCCTGCAAACAGCGCCCAAAATTATGCGGGAAGAGAACCGTGAACGATGGCGCTTTGTTATTCCCCTGCTGAAACGTCATCCTGAGACGCCTTGTGCCTGTGCTACACAACAGCTTCAAATGCCTTCCGAAGGCCGTTGAATCAATTGTCTTTCGAGTGCCCCATTGTAAATGCATAGGGCGCAGTTGTGGGCGAGAGTGCAATTGTCAATTGCACTCCACGAGAGCAATTAGAAACCTAATTTGCGGAATAATTCCTAAAACAGCGAAGAATATAATGCCTCTGACACAGAAAGGCAAACACAAAATAATATGGACCCCGGCCCATCAGGGACTGGAAGGGAACGAAAAAGCGGACTCCCTCGCGAGGCAAATCATGGACCGCGGGGAGTGTGAGCATTAATACGCCCTTCCTCCATACAGTGCGGCTATCGACCGACTCCGGTTATGCCGACTAACCAGAAAAACAATGCCGACACCTCACCTTCTACTAGACGCCGAGGAGGCCAGAAATCTTAGGAAAATCCAGACCAACATAAATCAAGATTAGCACTTATGTTTCCGGATAAGTATAACGAAGAATGCCATAAATGCCATCAGGAGGCAGACCTCTTCCACACTATATGGAACTGCCCGGCCAAATGGCAACAGAACAACTACAACACATCAATAGAGTCCTGGGAAGCGGCACTGTCCAGCTCGGACCTCTCCAGTCAGCGAGAACTGCTGGAAAGAGCCAAGCTAGGGGCTTTCGCCACTGGAGTCCTGGAAATAGGATTCCACCCTTGACTCCACCGCCTCCCCTTCTACCTTTGTTGTGAATAGAGTTTACCACCGCCACCACCATCCGTACCGAAAACAAATAAATTACCGAAAATAACGTCTTATTCAGTCTACGTGCCAGTGACTCATTTCTTTATCCTACGTGGGGTTGATGGCAATGTATACGTGGTACGCGTTTATAGGCGGCTTCGTGACATGACCTTAAAGGGGTCATCAAGGCAAAATGCAAGTTTGTTCAGCTTGAATGAACTAGCTTTTGGCAACTAATTCAACCCCATCCCAGCCACGAAAGGCATTTTTTAACCAAGGAAAAAGAAGAAATATTGAAAAACGCTCTAATTTCCTGCTTCACTGACGTGATATGGTCAGGAGAGACGTAACATATATAGGGCAGCCCTAAAACATAGTTACCTATAAGCGTGTTAACCGCATCTTCACATTCAAGTGATGCGATCCAACCAAACTAAAGGCCCAAATGCCATCGCCCACTCTTGTTTTCCGGCAGTGGTTTATGTTGGCGGCCTCCAATCACAAAGGCAAGATTCTATGACGTCATAGAGGAATCGCCGGAAAGTGGGTGGGGCGTCGTAACTATATAGCATCTGTTTTCTCTAATGTCTAGTTTTTTTTAGTTTCCGATAAAATTGATATCATTGTTATTGACACAAAACAGTCGTTTTGATATAACTAGTTTTCTTGTTCACTTCATGGCCCCTTTAAAAAAATGACACCATCTTCCCGTGGGGAACCCTGATGAGGATGCGAAGCATCATGGGGGTTCCGTGTGGTTCCATTGTGTTGCCGTTATGTCGGAGCTACCGCACCCAGTCACGAGCTACCGCGAGATTACCACGCTGTACAGGAGCGCCAGGTGCAGGCTTCCCGTGCCGCACCAGCAACTCGACCGCAAGCAACAAACAATAGTGCGCCGAGCACAAGCGGGGTCACTGGCGCACCCAGCTTTATTGAACAAGATGTTCCCGGCAGAACACGACCCCATCTGCCCGTTCTGCAAAAAGACGGAAGGCACCCTGCCGCACATACTGGCGGAGTGTACTGAGCTCAAGAATCCTCTACCTTCCCTCCCCCTTCCCCTTCCCCCCCTACCCGAGCGATGGGAGATCTTGATGTCCAGCCCCGACCTGTCGACGCAGCAAGAGCTCGCGTCCAGGGGCCAGGAGCTATTGGACTCATATGGGACTCGTGACTAGGGTTCCACCCCGTCTGACGCCTGCGAGCGTCACCTGAAATGGGCTCAGCGAAAGTTGTTTCTCTCTCTCTCTCTCTTGAGTGATCTGGTATTTCGTAGCGCCAGAGGGAATTCCGCGTCCGGGTCCACACCGGTGGAAAAGGCACGCGAGTACTGTTGTGTTACGGTGAGTAGGCGATGGTTCTCGAGGCGCCGAAACTCGTCCGTCATGTTCTTGTCGATTCTGTCGCCTCTGTGGTAGAATCGGTAGTCTCTGTCAGCGTTGGTGAGGTAAAGGTTTTTGACGTTGGTGCACCGGCTGAGAGCAACGTACGCCCTCCTCTTCGCAGCTTTGTCTTTTTCTCCTTCTTCTTCAGCGGTTCCCCTACGGGAAAATGGTGACGGTGGTTGAACGCGAAGCTATCTCGTGATGGCATCTTTTGTTGGCCAGTCTCTAGGGGCATCCTGCCACAATCAGCATCAGAGGCACTGCGGACGGGGCACGGACGCGGGACATCTCCCGAGCAAGAGACGCTTCGCATCTAAAAGGCCGAGAGACGGACAACTGTAGGCTTTTATTTCTGAAAACACCCCAAAGGAGCCGATCTTGTGCGTAAACGATGATTGCCCTTCTAACACAGACTTGCTGTCAATCCTCCGATGACAAAAACAACCGATGGTGATTTCTTACAGTAGAAATAATAATCGCTCAGAAGTGAACATCATCATCGTCGTTTTTTTTTTCAAGCACCATTCCCAGTCAGTCGTGGTGGCTTTATGGTTTGTTGTTGTTGCGAACTTTAATGAAAAGGCCTGTGGACATGGAGAAATGAAAATGAGGGGGAGCGCAGGCTATATGGATGTCATCTTCAAGAAAATGCACCTATAAATCACATAGGGCAAAGCTAAATTCCCCGTACTAGGCCGCTTTAAATGGTGCAACTTGATAATGTCACAGACGGTGTCGTGTGACAGTGATGCGGGGTCAGGTGTCGTGGCAGGGAGAAGTTAATGTACGAAAGCGAGAAAATACGGCGCAGTTCTAGATGATGGGGCTGAGATAGGCTGTGACGGAGGGGCGACTGTAGGGACATCAGGAGAAGTGCTGCGGGTAATGCCATTTTTGAATGGTGCTCGAAGCAGTACAGGTGTTGGTGAAGAACTTTGTTTTACTTCGATATTTTGTAGAGCGGCGTACGAAAGAACAGGAGTGAGAATGAAAAGAGGCAGGAAAGAAAAAAAAAGGCGACATGAAAATTAAACTTTGTGAGTCAAGCAAGTGGAGGAGGAGGGTGCGCAGTGGGATCGGGAGGAGGGGAAGGAGGCGTAAACATTTTCAAAATCATCATGTTGGAGTTGAGGACTACGGCGTGAAGTCATGTTCCGCCCAGAAATTTGAGCATACCCTTGTAGCACGTGTCCTGTACATAAGGGCCGTATTCGCCCGGCCTGTCCAACCGGAGGCCAGCCTCTCTGAGTGTATTCTCTCGAGCGGTCTTCGTGTCGTGCACGGGCACATCCACAGCAGGTGCTTGCCATCTTCCTCCACCATCGGAGCTGGACACTTGGGGCAGGTTCCTGGATCTTTTGTTGCCGTTCACGAAGTCCAGCAGGCTGAAGATGTGAGGGCCTTCCCACTTCGAAGTCTCAACAGAGAAACTTCCCCTTGAAACTTGTTCACGAAGATTTTTTGTGCTAGGTATAGCGCTGAGAAGCAGGTGAGGTGGCTTGATGAAATGAGAGACTCGAGGCGTAGTTGTTTCAGATTTTTGTATTTAAGGAGATTGAATGTGGGTGCCAGAATGGGGTCATCATCGGAACACTTAGGCCAGAGGTCGTCTAATGAGGGCGACGCCGCGCGGCCTTCGGAGGACGTAATGAGTACGGCATTCCTATGCAGCCGCGTCACGGGTGTGGCTCCCATGGCGGCTGTGTCATTACCGGGGGTTCAGTCATCGCGGAACTTACAGCCTAATGTTTGCATTATAAGATTTTGAGAGAGAGAGTGAGAGAGAGAGAGAGAGAGAGAGAGAGAGAGAGAGAGAGAGAGAGAGAGAGAGAGAGAGAGAGAGAGAGAGAGAGAGAGAGAGAGAGAGAACTTTATTTTTTTGTCTATTATCGCAGTGGTTGGGGTGGCATCCGTCAGCCGCCTCCGTCCAGGCAGCTGCTGGTAGCACTTCGGATGAAGGCCACCAGGTCCCGTTGATCTTGGTGATTGCAGGCGGTAGCCAGCCACTCCTTAGTGTGATGTGTTCTGAGTGCTGAGGTGTTAGTGCATTCCCACAATATATGTTCTTGGTTAAGTGTGGCGTTGCAGTGGCTGCACTGGGGCGGTGGGCTGGTGGTGCCATGCCTTAGGCGGTGTAACCGTGCCGGAGTTTGTAGTGTGTTTGTTTGTGCTTGTCTGAGTAGTGTTTGTTCTTCTCTGTCCAACAAATGATGGGGGGGTGGATACTCCATCCTCTCGTGGAGGTACTGTCTCATTTTGATACGACGTTGGGGGTGAGATTTCAGGGTACATACATGGTCAGCGGGAGCCCGGATGAGTGCTTCACGGGCGAGTTGATTGGCTCGTTCGTTCCCAGCTAATCCCATGTGCCCAGGTACCCAGTGAATTCTGGCCTGTCCTCTTCCTGTGGTTAAAAGTTGCAGTGCAGATGGAAAGGTGATTCCGCTTGCAAGTAGGTGACATGCCTTCTTGGAGTCCGTGTAAATATTTGTAAGTGTGGTGGGAATCTTATCTTGACGTGCAAGCCAAGATAAAATTTTGAAGCGCCAAATATTTTGAAGCGCCAAATATTCAGACAGAACAGAGAGTGCATGTCTCTGTTTTATTCGTTCCCTGTCTAAATATTCAATGCTTCAAAATCTTATAACGGAATACCAACTAGCTCGTACCCACATGTCGTTAATGTTTCCAGCGCAGTGATTTGACGAAAAATTAAACCCATTTATACACCTCTGAAATCTGCTGAAATAGCGAAGCTCACTTTGGCAGGCTGGCGGTCATCCTCCGCATAGGCGGGTTCACTCACAACGCCACTCGTTTCGGGTATGTACGAACTCGAAGCGCACCCACGCAGGCCTGGTAGTTCATCGGTGCGTGTATAAGGGGGTGGACGTGCGCTGCGTGCGCCGGCCCGCGATCAGAAATCGCACATTGGACTCCGTCGAGGCGGTGGCGCCATCTGTCGGCCCAGCGGGGTACCCTCGCCTAGCGTGACGAGCATCAATACACATTGCGGGTCCCTAAACAGCTGCGCTGTTAATAACGTGTTTGACTAAAGGGTGGGTACACCATGGATGAGAAAGTTCTCGGGTACCTTCGTAAGAGTCAGGATACGAAGTATCGAGAATGGAAAGGGGTTAATCGCAGATGAAGTAGTCGAGGGCATCGTCGATGGTGATGAATTCCCCAGCCCTTGAAGTAATTTGGAATGCGAATGTGTTGGGTACCCATCACGGATTATTCGTCCGGGCTGACCTATAATGTGTCGATTTGGGATTGATGTGCCTAGCCTATATGATTGATTGATTGTAGGGTTTAACGCGCCTACGCAACGCAGGTGATGAGGCGCGCCGTAGTGGAGGGCTCCGGATTAGTTTTGACCACCTGGGGTCTTTAACGTGCGCCGAAATCTCGTACACACGGGCGTTTTTGCTTTTCGCCTCCATCAGAAAAGCGGCCGCCGCGGCCGGGAATCGAACCCGCGACCTCGTGCTCAGCAGCGCAACGCCCTAGCCTATATGTAGGCGTCCATTTCACCAGGCTGCTTACATACGGCAAGACGTCGGCAGCGTTGCTGTCAAGCTTCCCCTTTGTGCGGGCGACGGTTGTGAGGTGTCAGGCTGAGTGAAGTGGCGCTGTAGTATGGGGGTTGGTCGAGCTGGCAGATTTGGTAGGGGAATATGAACTCATTGATCCCACTCGTTGTGACTGGGCGAGGCCTGAATATGAGTACGATACCCGTCCTGTCGAGGTAGCGTGGTTGGCGATGGGTTTGTAGTATGCTTGCCGCCATTCCAACCACGAAGAGCCGAAGGCCAACCTTGACTGTTAAATGCATGGCGGATAGAGGAAAACGGGTATACAGTCGCACACTCGCGTGCCAAAACAAGACAACTCGCAACGGGCAGAACAGCGCTCTCCGCCGAAACCTAATACGCACTGACTCTCTGACCCAAACACGCGCCCTTGGATATGCCTCGAGCTTTGCGACCGCTGCGCGGCCTGCCGCCGCTTCTCCGCGGCGTTTACGGGAGGAGCGGTGCGTGGCTGATGGGGGCTCGTGCAGTGTTCTGGTTCTCTTTCGCTTATTTTTGCATCTCCGCGCCCTAAAAAGCTTCCTATGATATCGTCTGTAAGCAAATAGTACGTTTAAGGCACTTCAAAAGCAAGTGCGCCTTAGTAGAGTGCTCGAGCGCCAACAAGAGCTATCCGGTGACACGGTCCTGCGCGTTTCTTGGCGCCAGCGACGGCAGCAGCATACCGCCACTGTCACCTCCAAACACGTTATTGCACAAGTCAATTATATTATCGCCTCGTTTCGACCTGATACCGGCATAATGAGACATTGGTTTCGTTGTGCAGCGAGGACAACAAATGAGGTTTCGTTTCGAATATTGGCCACGAGGCCCAACACTGGAGCGGCGGTCGCTGGGATCGTTTTGACGTCACTTGTAGGATCACCGTTCCTATCTTGCTGCGTAGTTGGCTTGCAGCCCATACTTAGTTTAGGACGCGCGTTCTGAAAGTAAAGTTCGTGTTAATTTTCATCGTTTGAAGTTAATTAGCCGTGCATCAAGCGCAGTTTGACCTCATGGGGGACTTTAAAACCGTATCAACTGTGGTACATTCTCCGCAAACAACTTCAGCGTGGGGGCGTATGACGTATGCGACCGAAGCGTAAGCTGCGGCTCGTTTCCCCGGTCAACAATGTAGGCTACGACGATCACCGAGCTAAGTTTGCAGATTTTCCTTGTTTGCAAGAAATGTATAAAGCAGGAAATCATGAAGCGTTTACTGCTTGCAGAAACGCTCCGCACACACACGCGCGCCGTGCCTGCCCGCACGGCCGACGCAGCAGCTCGAACCGACCCAGGTCGCGGCAGCAACCACTTGTCGCCGCTTTTTAAAATCACAGCAGTCGTGGAAAAGTAATTCCGCATTGCTTAAAATGGATGTTAGTGTGGTGTGCCTTTCGAAGGGTGAGACAGACGAACCTAGCCATCCTGATGTGCTAGCTCGGGGCTGCACCACCCCGCGACACAAGCGTAGACACAGAAGCAATTCGGCATGTGACCTTAGTGATTCCCATTTATACCGATTTAAACTAATTAGTTTAGTATGTTTCAGAATTGCGAAAAAGCTTAGGAAACTTTTATAATCGCTTTTTATCAAGACCAGTTGCTTCTTCTGCCTTTTTTAATACCTCTTACAACCGTAGTGGTATTCATCAACTTCGAAAACGGAGTCCCATTCGTGACAAGCAGTGCACAAAAGGTAGCGTTTCTCTAGCGGCCAGATGTCTGTATGTGGTCTCTACATTTTTTCCCCCACTTCAAACCAATCCTTAACGTATCTTTGCAGTACGACTACTTAATTGCATCTGGTCGGGGTTACCAAGGAAGTGATGTCGAACAAGTTAATCAAGCCATGCGGAGGAAGCTGGCAATGGACACGAAGCTGCGCGGAAACAGGCCTGAAACAACCATCGCTAAAGCAGACGACAAAGCCGTACCGCCGAAGTGCCCACCGGCGAGGAGGCACCTCTGCGTGACGAACGCTGTGTAAATTCGCCGCGCGATCTACAGTGCTCCGTAAGTGAAAACATCCCCGCCCCGCTCCCCCGCGTTGGGAGTTTATTGTCCTGCATGCCACGAAAGAACTGTTGGCTGGTAGAGGTAGACAGATTTGCTTTAGAAACACACTTCTCCTCAGCGGGCTCCTGCTGACATCTCTCGGTAACCTGAGCTCATGTGACGCCGTTATCTTGTTTTGCCACCCCCAGCTCTGAGAAGCGGCCGCTTTCTCTGCATTAGCCTCTTTCTTTACGCGATTGTGCGCCGCTTCCCGCGGCATCGCTAGTGCTGTGCCTTTCCCGAAAACAAAGCCCCTCTCGAGCAACACCTCATAGAACCTATTTGAGAGAAGGTAAGGATATTCTAAGGAAAAGGTAAGGAAAGTAAGGAAGGAGACGGTAAGGAAAAACTAGTCGCCAGCCTGGGTGAGCAGTAGAGCAAACGAATCTTCTAGGCTATAATTTTAGCCATCGCAGGCGCACAATTGGCGCCTCTTCTGCCTGCTTCACCCATGCAAACTCTCCTCCGTTGACTCGACGTACTCCCCGCTGCATCCCGCAGTATTTGGAACGGTTTGTTGATGACTCCAAGGGCTCCAAAACCTGCATGCTCTTTTCGAATTTTCGCGCCTCAAACGCCTTCTTTAGGGACTCGGCCTCCGCGTACGCGTCTTTATCCTTTTCTACGTAGTTTCAATTTGAGGTGTTGCCCATTTGCGAGTCTCGCCGTTTTCTTCTAAACCCACGCCTCCCAGACCGGACCTGTCAGCCACCTGCCGGCGATCTCTCTGGATGTCTCTTGACGCAATATCGGAGCGCGCTAAGAACTCGTCGGCGAGTCCAGCTGCTTTGTCTACTGTGTTTATGTCCTGGCAGTTCTGCACTCAGTGCTTCACGATGTCCTGTAGTCGGCGGTAAACATGTTCTAGATCAAAGCACGGAATCACCCTCGCGAGCTACCCTACAGCTTTCGCTTTCTTGAGCCACTCTTCTATGTTAACCATAAGCTTATCGGCGACCTCCGAGCATTATTCTGTTTTAGCTTTCTCGTGCTTACAGCACTTCTGGCGAAATGCCGCAGCTGACAGCCAGTATTTGATTCGAAGACTAGATTTGATTCTCTCGTAATCACCCGCCTCCTCTCTTGAAAGGGGGCCGCCTCACCAGGCAAAAGCGTAAGCAAACGCTACGGTCATGTGTCGCGGCTAAACTTGGCCTGCTCGCACACATCCTCGAAATTTACTAAAAAAGACCAGTGTCCTCTCCTACCTTTTAGGATCGCACAAGGTCACTCATTCGCCGTGTAGGTCGTTCCGCCGCCGCAGACTGCACGCTTCCCTTCACCTTGAACCTTAGTGCGTGAAAATTCGAGCTCGAGCCTTCAAGTCTTGCGCGCTAGTGTGAGCTTCCTTCATTTTTTGTTCGTGCCGCGAAGTATACCAGGAGCGTTTGGCTACTCAAGTTAGTACGATATAGCAGAGTAAGGAGATAATTTCAACGCGTGCCGTACTAAATCGTACGTTGATTATGAGATACAATCAACACTACTCATAAAGATGGACTCAGAAGGAGAAATATGTGTGTCGAAGTCAACGCGACCTGTTGTCGAAACACGAACCGACACGATGAAGGTGGGATGCGTTCACAGACGGTCTAACGTCATCGCCCGACCTCCACTAGATTGATTTCTAGCGTAACGCCGTCACAATAGTATACAGACGTTCGCTACGCCTGCGATTTGTAGCTGTGAGCACTTCCAGAAAACAAAACAATCACAAATTTACAAAGTGACTATGGACACCCGCATGTTGGTTCAATCCCGGCACTGCGACCGCTTTTCTGAAAAACGCGAAAAAGAGAAACTTCCCATTGCAGATCAGCGGCCTGCATGACGGTCGTCGCACCGCCCGAACCAACTACATCCGCACCCACTACCAGCATCTTCCGGACACGCTTTAAGTCGATTCATCCCCATACCCCAACCGATCGACTTACGCCTTCGCGACTGTAGACAGCCAAAACCGTACAGTCGCCACTGCCTCCACGCGAGCCTCAACACAAACTGAAGCTGAAGAGATAGCCATCGCGCTCTCCCTTACCTCCACTCGTCGCGACTACGTGACAGTAACCACGGGCTCGCAAGAAGCCTGTGACATCTTCAAAAAGGTCTACTTCCTCGCACTGCCCTACGCATCATTGAACACTCCACTTACTTCCCTGAGGAGTGCCACATTCTATGGACCCCTGGCCATTCGGGGTTGGCCGGCAATGAAGCGGCGCACGACGCGGCACGACAAGTGGTACACCGGGCCATTGCCGCCGACCCTCCTCCTTCCAACCTGGATGCCCACCCCCTACTCACGTACAACGATATTCTCACACACTACAAGCTTTCTCGTCGCACCTTCCCTCCACCTCACCCGTCTCCAACAAAAGGCGATGAAATCACTCTCCGTCAACTTCAAACCCGGACCTTCCCTCACAATACACTTTGGCATTTGATCTTCCCCACCTCCCACTCACCACAGTGCAAGTTTTGCCCCGAAAGGGGTACACTTTATCACATCGTATGGGAATGCTCCCACACACCCGACCTCCCTCCCAATCCCACCCCCCCTTCACAGTGGACGGGGCAGCTGTCCAGCTCTGAACCCGGCTCCCAGCTTAACCTGGTGAGACGGGCCCGGACTGCCAGCCAGGGCCAGGGACTCCTGGACTAAGGAGTCTCCCCACTGGTCTGCCTCCAAACACGGAGTCGGATTGGGCCTCAATAAAAGTTTTGTCCTCCTCCTCCCATTGCAGAGGTATCGGCGACCGTTAAGGATCTCCGGGGGGAATTACTTCATCCGCGGCTCTCAACTACGGCGCGCCCCATGGCCCAGGTGCACCTTCGCGCGTAAACCCATAGCCATTTTAATGCCCCTGTTAAAATTGCTTCATAAACGTTACTACGAAGAGACGCAACTTCTTTCTCCTCTGCGAACACAATGCGCCAATTTCGGTTTTGAAATCGCGGAGGCTCCCGAGTCGCAGCCAACGCTCGAGCCCGATGTCGCTAGCCGATCACGTGCCCGCGAGCCGGCGTCTTCTGACCTAGGGACGCGTGGCGTTCGGTGTCTGTGTTGGAGATCGTAATCCATTGTAATCTCTGTTAAGTTTCTCTATTTCACTTCGTTTCGAGACTTGAAGTGTTCAGCTTGCGTGTTTCCAAAATGACCAGCACAAGGTAAGGGCTCCATTCGTTTAATTTCCGCGTTTATTGCTTCCCTTTACAGGACGACCGAAGCACATGCGTGACGGGCGTATGGCGGCGATCGGACGCGAGTGTTACAAAGTTTTTTGTAGTGTGTTTTGGCGACAAGGGGTGACAAGCATTTTGTGAATATTTATATTTTTGTTCTTGCCGACATTAACATGCATAATGAGGTCGAATTTGTCATAGTTGCACTTCATTTTACGGCGAAACTTCTACGAAACCTGCGTCCGTCGACAAGGCCGTGAAGCATAATTTCGTCGCCAGCGTTAGCGTAAAATGCTCCGTCGCTCTCAGTTTGATGTAGGCATCTTTATAAAGATCGTACTGAAATCGCCTGCTAAGATGACTCTCTTGGTTCGCAGGGTATCGTTTACTTCTCGTGCAGAATTGCTTCTGTAAATATTAGCCGCCTACATGGGGAGTGTGGTTAGATAGAACGGCTGTAACTGCATTGATGCGGCTTTCCTAGGGATGACCTACGCTAACGCTCAAAGGAAACCGAATTTTCTCATTCATTTCACCTAAACTCAGCGCCACCTATGTGTAGTGTACTAGAAACCTTCGTTGCACGTCCGCCTTCATAAAGTGACATGGCTCATGATTTCTACTTTGTATTTTGCGCCTCGCAACCGCTCATGCTGTTGCACGTATGCAGCTTTTGCGATGGTTTTCCGGAACGGCTTAATGTGGTTTGAATCGCCTTCGAATTGTCGCGCGAACAGACATGTCACGTGGGGGCACTCTGCAGCGAAGCGTTTGGAAACACGCTTCCCGGAAAGGCTTCCCGGAACGCTTCCCGGAAAGGCTCTGTTTCTGGAGAGGGGGCCTACTTTAATGATTTTAGCTTAAGTCAATCGATTTATGAAACACAAATCGGCGTATGTCAGGATTTTAACTTACATACCTTAAGGAGAAGCCTATTTAGTATTTTCAATACAACTCTCGGCCGCAGCGGCCCTGCGGATTTCCGTCTCCCTTCTTTTCTTCAGTGCTTCCCACGGAAAATGACTTTTTCCACAATTAAATTAAATTGGATAATAATAATTTAAGACGGGGGAGGCCACTTGGCCGTAGTTGAGGAAGAGGAGGAGGAAGTTGTGATCATTCAGTCCGGATTGGGGCTAGTTGGAGATGATGCGTGATATCTTGGGAGGGGGAGTGTAGATCCCATCTCACACTACCTTTGCAAGACCACTCTTCATTGAAAATACTTCTAAAGCATGTACGAAATTAGGGTCTACGTAAGGTGGGGACGTCATAAGACGATTTATGGGCAGAGCACGGAGCAAACAATCACGAGAAGTTGCCAAAGCTGCAGAATGCCAAGTTAGAAGTTTAAGGTCTGAGAATCATTTTTCTGACAATTGGGACAGTACGTAGGGGCTGAAGAGGCCCACTAGAAACATTTCTGCAGTGTGGACAGTGTGAGTGCAGCATTAGCGATTGTCTTGTTAGCAAACGCAGCTGCGGAGCCGGGTAGGGTGGGGACACCGAGCAAGTAGCCCTGCAGAGTCTTGGCCGAGAATGACTATCATTATCAGCCTGGAGGCGGAGATGTACACCTGGACTGAGTGAAAGATCGGGAGCAATTTAGGATGAAGTTTACCGAATGCTCTCCCGCGCTGCTTGATGAGCAGCTTGATGGCCAACTTCTTGGATCACATGCTCCGGAATACAGGCGACGCGGACCTGCCTTCCACTTCAGCCGGGAAGATTATACTGTTATAGATTACTGCTTACAAACCTTGAGTGGCGCAGCGGGCAACGGTATCCCTGGCGGATTTCCCCGCAGTTTCCTTGAGGTGATTCTGTTTGTCCTGCTATTTCCCCAACGCCTAGAAAAAGAGAAGAAATAAGCACTACCTTACTCCGAACGATAAACGCCACACCGCCCTTCTGAGGTGAAGACGCTACAATGCTCTTGAAACGACGAGCTATTAGAGTATTCTCCCGCTACGACGTCCGTGGCTTCAGAGGTTGTAATTGCGGCACGCCAGCAATGTAAGAATACTGTTCGCTATGTCGCGTGGGTAACCCCAAAGTTGTTTCAATTACGGGTCGTAGTTCCTTTCAAGACGCCTTCCACTTGTCCTATCGTTGCTGGTGCCTCGTGCCTTCCACAGACGCAGAAGACTTGTACCTGGCACAGATGTCTGACTGCTCGCTTGTTTGGCCTTCGTAATCCTTTTCTTTGACCGAGTGCACGCATACCTTCGAACAGGGCTTTTCAGAATTCCAGGCTGCAGTTTGCTCTAACGTAACCTAAAATGTTTACAAATACTTTCAATTTGATCTACAAGTATTTCAAACCACCCTCCTCTTCACGGGACTTCGTCGTACACCGATATAGTACCTAATGGCCACCCTGTTTTTCCCTCTTCTGTCCAGGCTGTCTGTGCACGAAGGAGTGACTTGCAACGCCTGCAGGCGGGCGGACTTCCGAGGCAAGCGCTACAAGTGCCTCATCTGCTACGACTACGACCTGTGCGAGACATGCTACGAAGAGGGAGTTACTGAAGCGGCTCACAAGGACGATCACGCTGTCCAGTGCATCCTGACACCGGCGGACTTCGAGCTCTACTACGCCGGGGAGCCGGCCCACCAGCCGCAGTCGTTCACTTGTCCCTTGTGCGCCACAATGGGCTTCACGCTGGCTGGTCTTCGAGACCACGTGTCGTCCGAGCACATAGAGGACACGACGCGCGTGGTGTGTCCCGTGTGCGCTGCGACTCCCGGTGGAGCCCAGAACCATGTGACGGGTGACTTGGCCGGGCACCTAATCACGGGCCATGCAAGGAGCATAGACGACCTCGATGACGACGAGTCCGCCTCGCAGCGTCCGCAGAGAGTCTCCGAGTTCCGCTTCGGCGAAACCCCCGTTCCGGGTGGGCAGCCGCAAAGACAGTTGCCCCCAACCGGCACCATCCTAACGTTGTCGCCACCTGATTCGGACCCCATGGCCGCTATCTCGGGTCTGCTATCCCGGGTGTCGACGGGGGCACGGCGCCCAGCACTGCGCGTGTCAGGCGCGACAACGACCGAGATTCAGCAGGAGCTTCGCAGGAGACTTGACTTTGCCCGGCAGCAGATTCGGGCGCTTGAGCAGCAGCAACAGATTCGACTCCGCGCCTACGACCGATTGCCGGCAGTGTCGATGGCGTCCTCGATCCCCACGGCGGGCTTTTCAGAGCCGGTTGCCGAGGTTCCGAAGCCGACCTTGGTCGAGCCGCCGGCTCCCGACGACCCCCGGTTCCTTCTCAACCGCCTCATCGAGGCCCGTCTCTCACAGTCGCAGAAGCAGGCGCTGGAAGTGGAACGTGCTGACCGTAGCTTGTTCGTCCAAGAGCTCCTGCTCAGCACGGTGGAACAGGTGGCTCCAGTTGGTGCTCCGTTGCGCGAGTCCAGGTCTTCTGCTGTGACTCAGAACGGCGACGTTCTGGTACAGGATGTTACCACACCGCCGGACCCAACTGGTACCACCACTACGGAGCCGAAGGCTACCGCAAGCTCGATGAAGGCTGCCACCGTAGGCGCGGAGTCAACTGTGGCCACTAGTCCAGATCCGGATCATGTCGCAAACCCGGAGCCGGCTGTGAGAACGAGCCCTCAATCGGCAGAGGTCCCAAGCCAGGAGACTCCAACGACAACTTCGGAGCCCGGCGCAGGAGACCTTGGAGCGACTATGACTGCAAGCGGGGCACCAACATCTACAAGTCCAGAGCCAAATTCTTCAATAAACTCTGGGCTGACTGGTCACAATCCCAACGTTGACTGCGGCCAACTCCCAAGTTCCAAATGACCAAATTGCGTCCAGAAGTCGGGGCGAAGAAATTTTCACTGTAGCATTTCTTTTGTGTCAACCCGACCCTGCTTATGGCTCGCCCGTATGGTAACCGGCTGATCTATTCCTTTCATCAGCCTCCGCTTTATCATTTTCACCCCAGCTTTCTTCTGTATGGTTGAAGTGGAATAAAATGTTTCTACACAGCACAAGCATTTGGAGGTCTTGTGCAGTTGACCGGTGTC
The DNA here is from genome assembly GCF_048455015.1 of Haemaphysalis longicornis. Taxonomy (NCBI): domain Eukaryota; kingdom Metazoa; phylum Arthropoda; class Arachnida; order Ixodida; family Ixodidae; genus Haemaphysalis; species Haemaphysalis longicornis. Next base: position 97,892,066 of record NW_027526385.1, read on the forward strand.
AGTTGGGCCGTTACTGAAACATTAATGGGACGAGCGGACATTGACGTCACCGGTGACTTCCTTGTCGTGTGAAGGTTACATGAGATCGCTTACTTCGTTATTTAGATAGGACAGAGAGTATGGCCTAGCAAAGCTACGTAGGGCTTCAGTGGCAGAGCCTGTTAGTCATGAGAAACCAAAGACAATAAGAAAACGCACCGAAACAAAAGCAAAATCAGGGAACAACAAATTCGGGCAAACGAAGTGTACAAACATACACAGTGTGAGTGGCCGGTAGTATAACGTTTCTCAAAACCTTAGTTTTTTTTTAATTTATGCGTGAAATTGGTTAGAAATATCGCCATGACGTTGATTGGACGGAGCAGTAACCTAGTACAGTCTATAGTTCCACGCGTCCGTACCTTGTATTGCAACGAGGAATCAAGTAAGGCTTTTTTGGCCGGATGCGTAAGGATATACAACGGTTTAAAATTATTTGTCCACAAATGCCTCAAAACAGTTTCGCTCAACAAAAATCAAAGTTCGGTAACCGTAACGTTTTCAACAATTTGCTGTTAAACTCAACACTTGCATCATAACTTACATTCGTTAACAAAGAACGGCGAATTGAAATGATCCTATTTGTCCAGTGCATGGCACGAAGTCCATAGACTGACTCCGTATCTATGTAAACTATAGGTAAAAGCATGTACCAGTTCTACGAACAGATAATCGCATAAAGTACCTAATGTAGAAAACAAGAAACGGACCGACGTTTTCCGCGAATGTACGCTGAGTGTTCCAGGATTAGTCACTATAAAAAAATGAAGGGCGCTCACACTAAGCCCTCATTCACACAGCCGTTTTTCACCCCGTCACGTCACCATCTTCCCGCATGGGCGACGGTTTTTCGGGCGATTTCTCGCCGAAAACGGTGCGACGGTGACGGGAGGCCGAGCTCTACGTTTCCGTCACGTCAACGTGACGGGACCATGCCTCGCGGTAAACCAGCTAATCAGAAAACAAATTTTTACGGCTAAATTTAGCGACAAGTAAGCACAAGCCATTTTCTTCACTTGTAAGATTAAGCACGCTCAATTCTAGGCTAAACTGATCACTGAGCAGACGACCCTGTACTCTGACGGAGAGGCTAGAACGCTACTCCGTTTACGGCTCCGTCGCGGCTTCTTGACGTGACGGTGCCATGACGTAGAAGGTGACGGCTGTGCGAATGAGGGCTAACGCGTAAGACTTTAAGGTAATGAAGTTGCACACAACCTTCACGACCATCACGACGTCCACGATTGCAGCCGATTTGCTTCTTCGCTGCTGCTGCAACGACATTTACTTCATCATTGTTTCTATAAGTGTAGGCCAGCGGCCGAAATCGCTGCTACCCACCCCCCCCACAGGGGGCTGGAGGGCGGCGACAGTAGGTGACCTAACGGTTCCACGCAGGCTCAATAAAGAAGTTGTATCTCTCTCTCTCTATAAGTGTAGGCTTTTCGTTCTTTTGGAAGTTATGACCACTGGACATCACCTGGAGGGGCGTACGCTATGGCGTGTCTTCCTCGTTCCAAGCAAGTGTTCCCACGATTACGGCAAATGCTGGCGTTTTTCTCGTTCCGGGTAACTGTGTTCACTGTTACGGCGAACGCTGGAGCTTTTCTTTGTGGCCAATCTTGGCCAATCTCTTTAACTCTGTATGCCTGGCTGGACAAATGTCCGCCGGGGACGCTGGGCGGTCCCCACGAGGCCCGCGCTCACGTGCCCGCGCTCGCAATTTTCTTGGTATTTTTAACTGCGCACGCGAAAAATTACCATTGGCTAAGCAGCTTCGCTGTTAAAAACATATATTTAGTAGAAGGCGTATATGCCAGGGGAGAACAATGAGAGCTATGCAGAAACAAATTGTGGTAGAGATCAACTTCGCGCAGTGGGTTATGGAAACAAATCGGGCAAGTTTTAGCAGGGTTGACGGAAATAATGTCAGCCGAAAACCAATCCATCGCTTCCAAAACAGCATCTTGTAACGTGGATAGTGTTCTAGGTAAGTACACTCTTAATCTGTTTCTATGTACGTTCCAGTCAAAGAAGGTGATCCAGATATTTTAACACGAAAGTGTTTTATTCCGGGGTTACAAACCTGACCGACGTCATATCCGTCATGGAAATGACATCACCAGAAAAAAATTGGCCGCGTACCTGCTCCTTTCGTTGCAAATGTCGGCAAAAGACGATAGTCTTTGTAGACATTTGCCAAGGAAATGCCCCCCTTCGCTTTCCCGCTCACCTCTCATGCTGTTCCTGTTCCGTCGCACTCATCCCAAGGTAAACACACTAAAGGTTTGCTCAAGGCGATTTGAATTTACCGCGTTCCACTTCTACAGGCGGGGTTCCTCGATGCCAGCGCTGCAGTACGGCAGAGACGCGCGTGAATCGAGGCGGCCGACTTCAAGGTTTATAGAACCGCGTTGCCGTGCTCCACGTGCGTTCCAATGAGAACGTGAAACCTAGCTAGTGGAACCTTTCTTTGCTGTTGCCGCGTGATTTCTCTTATGCCGCCAGGAGGTGACGCGGGCAACAGCAGGCGGTACACGTTGTTCTGCAGTAGATGTTACAGACAGACAGACAGACAGACCAAAATTTCAGGGTTTGAGTAGCCCTAGAAAGACTATCGTCTGTAAAAGTTCCATTGATACGGCGGGGCTAGGTTTCGAGACCGCCACCACTCTGGCCGGAACGGAAGGTGTGAAACGCTCTGCCATAGAGTTAATACTACTGCGCTCTACCGACTGAGCCATGAATTCATGCCCTGATAGATGTACGGACGCGCCTTATGTCCTTCCTTCTAACTTATAGATGCGACTGCATCTCATTCACTCTACTTGTCCCTTCATACGGCGTTGTTGTTGTCCTTCCACAACCCTCCCCCATTCTCCTCGCCGCGCGAGCTGCGCTCTCCGCCGCTCACCCCCTCTCCTCTCCGATAGCGAACACTCTCTCGCGAGGGGCACTGGATTGGATTTGACTGGATTGGATTGGATTAAAGTGGATTGTGTTGGATTATGTTGCGTCATAGCCGCGGCAGGGGGTTCACGGCACGTTTCACGCGATGGTAGAATCAACCTAACGGAAACAACAACGGAACCCCCTATGCGTCGCATCTACACAGGGGTTCCCGCGTATATATATATATATAGTCCAATGATCCCCCTGAAAACTCATAATCACTACTGAGTTATGCGACAAGACATTTACTCCCATTTCGGCTTATTTGTGTTCTGCGCGTAGCCAACTGGTTTCCTCCCTGGTTAACCTCCTAGCGTTTCCTGCACTGCCTTATCCTTCCCGTGAGCCAACTCTTTATATGCTCCAAAGCATTGCTAACCCACGGTTCGTTTCGGTCCAAATACACCCCCTTAGATAAGTATGCTTTAAGTGACTTTTAAAGCGAAGGCTCTATAACGCCATTCCTCGCAAGGTCATTCGACGCAAGAGAGAGAGAAGTAACTTTATGGAAAGTAGGTACCCCAGGGAATCCGGTGCTCTAGGTAAGGAGCCGAGGGCCAACTCTGCCCGTTGCTGGCCTTGAGAGCTGGAGTCGGCCAGCCACTCCTCCCACTTGGCGGGGGTGGCGTGAGGTGTGGGCGGGTGGGCAGGATTCGGGTGCAAGTGCAAAATGTGTGATGCATGTCTGGGTATATTCCCCGCACTGTGGGCGTTGGGGGGGTACCCTCCTATTTCCAGAATTTGTGTATCATGTGTGGAGTGGGAAGGGACCGGGTCTGTCTTTGTTTTAGTATAGCTGAGTGTCGTCCTGTTTCTGTGCTGTGAGGTGTCGGAAAGGGCTGTCTCAAACGGCGCGCCTCCCGAAGGACTTCTCTTGCGTAAGCATAGCGAATGCATGAGAAGGGCGTTCTTCCCGTATGAGCATCCACTGGTGCCAAGGTGGAGATTTCGCGGGCAAGCACATTTGCGCGCTCACTTCGAGGGATGTCATGCCCAAGAACCCATAGCAGCCTGTATCGAGTTAAGCTGCTCTGCATTGATTTTAAGTGCGAATGCACTTCTTAAGCGACCCTGAACCTGCGTCCACCGGCGATATGTCCGCGCACGTGGAGATGGGCGCGCGCAGCCTGGCCGCTGACATGGCACATACCCACGTGGGGGATTGGCCAGGAATCTCCTCGTCTTCCTTGGCAACGGGGGGAGATGGGCGCGCGCTGCCTGGCCGCTGACATGGCACATACCCACGTGGGGGATTGGCCAGGAATCGGGCGTGAGAAGGGCTAATGCACCCGCTTAAAGGAGTACTGACACGAAATTTCAAAGCTGAGATCCGCTCTAGCAATCAAGTACAACGACAACACAAATAGGTGTCTGTGAATAAATGCATCTTTCTTTTTTTGTAGTTGTGTGTGTGTGAGAGATCTCTCTTTCGCGAACATTACCGAACCGCGCAAATTCAACTCGCGCATTCGCACTTTCACATTCTTCCCCTCGGGGAAATGCGGAGAATTTTTTTTCTATTATCTCTGCCGTAGTTGTGTTAAGCTGGTTGTGAATGAGCTGGCGACACGCCGCTTGTGAGTCGCTGAAGATTATTGCCTTTCTGTGTGCAGCTTTCAATGGCTCTTGCCATTGCCCTGGATTCGAAGTCGGCTGCTTCATGCAGTTTATTTTCTGTGGCTGCTGTAACAGGTTTCACTTCACCGTTGATGACTCTTATGACACCTCTTCCGTGGGAGAGACTGGCACCCATGTGAGGCGTTGGAGCTGCGCTCGCTCGGAGCCCCGTCGCTGCCGCACCACGTGACTGGGCAAGGGTATAACCGCTGCTTCGACGGCGCTTGGTCGCTCAGTGTCGTCACGTGTGGCGTGCCGGCTACGCCACCTGCGCGTGCGCTGCAGTGCAAGCGACAGCCTGAATGCAATCAGCTAGTAGCCTAACTTCCACGAAACACTGTGTGCATGGTTTTTGAAAAACCAAGCCAAACAAACCTTTAGCTAGTGGTAACTAGATTTACAAGTGTTAAACCTGACCCATTTTTACACTGCTAGCACAATACTGTGTAGGCCGAAAATACACCGCATTTTGTTTTTGCTTTTTAGTGAACGCACGCAGGCTAAGTGAGGCTTGAGCAGTAGCACGTGCGTGTGGTTCGATTCGCTCTCTAGCAGGCACGCACCATGAACGCCTAGGTGCTAAATGCTGCACGTCCAGCAGCACGTTATAGATGATCACATAACGACGTTGCGGCATCACTCCGGAACTGTCGAGAAACACAGGCTGCGCTTCGCGATGTACACAAATGATGTAGCCCGTTATTTAGCGTAACAAACTGAACGCTTCAAAAACTGCCAACTGTGGCTGAGGATAGGCCAATCGCCACACCGGCAACTCGCGCGCACTGGCATCGCGTAGAATTCATTCCATCCTTTATACCTTTTTACCCTCTCAGACTTGTATGCTACTACATTTTGTGCAGTGCGGTTGGATGTCGTGTGCGAAGTGGCTAAATACGCTTCTCGAGGGGAATGTACCCGTTTGGAGCATTCTAAAGGCAGTGGATTGTGATCGCTGAAGCTTGGTGTGCGGGGCTGGATATTTCTTTCTCTCTAGCTTGTAGTGTGCCGTGATCTAGTTGAATGTTTGTAGCGGATCTCTATACTCTTCCCAGTCACTGGTCGTCGAGCGTCCTACGCTGCCGCGGCGGGTGATTTCACGCGCGCAGTCGTGGGCCATCTCGTTGTAGTAGCACCACATGGTTGGTAAACCACATGCTCTGGCAATGCCCTGCGTTACCGCGCGGTGACCTTATAACAGAAGAAGAGTGGGAAGAAGCCCTAAAAAGTGAAGAGTACATGACTCAACTCCGGGATGTCCAGATTGCTTGCGAGAGAGCGGAGGAACAAGGACTTCCGCCCCCTGCGCAAGTGCGGCCCGCATCCGCAGGACGCAGTCACTAAGACTGCCACGGATTTTCTGGACCTCAATAAAGTTCTCTGTCTGTCTGTCTGTCTCAGACTGGGAGGATGCCATGTCTAGCCCAGCTCCATTCGTGCAAGGGGCCATAAACTATATGGCTAAAGACACCGAGCGCCCAAAACATCGGGAGCCTGTCTAGCCTGTCTAGATGTCTGAGCGAATACCTCCGTGGTGGAATCACCACAACTTTCGGGCAAAATAAAGTGTTAATACTACTTTTACTACTACTACTACTACTACTACTACTACTACTACTACTACTACTACAACTACTACTACTACAACTACTACTACTACAACTACTACTACCACCACCACTACAGCTTACGTGCTCTCAATCCACGCCAGGAGGCACCGCGTGCGTCTTTTTCCTTCGTACGCTTTTTTGTAGCGTAAGCTACACTGTCCGAGGTTGAGCAGTTTCGCGTGTGCCGTGAAGGGCCGTTCTGCGCAAGCGCGCGAGACATTGGATTGGATTGCATTGGACTGGATTGGCTTGGCTTTGGATTGGATTAAAGTGGATTGTGTTGCGTCATAGCCGCGGCAGACGCACTGGCACCGGCGCGTGCCCAGTAGCCAAGTCTGACGCTGCACCGGAGCCGCTTGATAGCCGTTTCGCGTGGCTCGTGAAGAACCGTGCTGAGCATGCGAGGAGTGACTGGACAGGACTAGATTGGACTGGATTGCTGAACCTTAGTTCACGCTCCGTATATCCTGGCAGCAGAGCTAAGCCACTACTATTTTTTTTTTTTTTGGACGGGGGGGCCTCTAGCTTAAACAGCTCTTCTGTAAATATCCGGCATCGTTGACCGTCCACAGCGGCCAGTATAAAAAGACTCGCACGTGACGCAGTGCGTGGGGAGAACACGTGACGGCACGTGAAGAGAACAGGAGCACAGCCACGGAGAACGATGATTCAGGGAGAGCCGTGGCGGGAAGCTAAGGTAAATGCGTTTATGTAATAATAGATAAAATAAAATAGCAAAAAAGAAGTCCTCCGTCTACTTACGCCCATATTTCGCTTAGGAAAGCTGTGTTTTCGCTAAGGGAGCACGTAACCAGGCCTAAGTTCGCCGACAAATTTTGTTTCTCCGCAGTAACAGAAAGCTTCGGCCGTAAACCAATCCTTGTGCGCATAAAAGACAACGTTAACGCACCGATTTCTCCCCGCAGCCGTGGCCTAGTGGTCTGCGCGCCCGCCTCGGCTTCGGGAGGTGGCAGGTTCGAAACCCACCGCCGGACACCCACCGGTAAAAGCGGGTACAAGCGTTCCCCCGGCCTCGGTGCGCGGGTTTTCTCAGGGGTGCCTACGCTTGGGAGAGGCTCTGCGTACCCCGCCTACAGGCCCGTTTCGGGCTCACTGTTTCGAACGACCCCAGCCTGAAAAGGTGGTTCGACCTACAGGGCTAAACCTTGTAGGTGTGTGTGTGTGTGGCAAAAGTGTGTGAATCATTCATTACACGGGCGTTTGGGAAGCGACTTCCCAAAATCCGTGCGGTGGAGTAGCTTGGACAAATGCTTCCCCGAGAAAATCTGTCCGTAACAGAGGCGGGGGTTGCGGTCAGACTGTCCGCAGGGCCTCTTTTTGTGTTTCTGTCTATCACTACAGATTACGTACTTGAATTCGAACCACGTGCAAAAGAATAACTTAATGCCTCGACTTTTTTCAATAAAGGATGTAGCCACTCTTTTGCGCAAAAAAAGAAACATCATTGTGGTCACTTTCCTGGGGCACCAAGTACCGTTCTACGTTGGCTACAAGGCACAGAGTTTCTTACAATATACAGCAGAGAGGAATCTGGTGCTAGCGTCTATGCGGCTCACATCAAGGCCGTCTGTATCGTCATGGGCCGCCATTACATCATGCGCTCGCCTTAGTTTCATCATTGGCTTGGATTGAAATATTTTACTGACCGCAAATTTAGACGAAGGGGCACAAAAACGCAAACATAGTGTGTAATAATGTAAGTGGAAAATACAACACACTGTTTTAAAACAACGGAAAAAGGAAGTAACGCGTATTTTTGCCGGAACGGTTGTGCCTGCTATTCTGCAGGCGAAGGTTGTAGTTACGAACAATGTTAACTGTGGAGGGGGTGGGGGACTCATTAGACTTATTTTATTAATTTAACGATTATTTCAAATAATAAGTTTTTTGAAGGGTTTAGAAAGTTTTTTGAGCGTGCCTATGAAAACGTCGCCTTCGCGGTGAACCGGTGCACTAGTATTAACTCTATGCGGTGCACCGACCGTCAGCTACAGTTTAACAAGAAAAAAGCTAAAAACGAAAACGTGCCGTTAAACATTCGTGGACGATGACAAGACAGGACGGATACAGGCGCCCGTTATCTGTCGTATCTTGCCTTCGGCGAATTACGTTTTGTTTCTTTTTTTCGTCAGCTGCAAGTTTCGCGGCGGCATATTACCCGCTCAGTCATACGTCCTTCGACTGCAGCATGACCAACGTCAGGTACGATCACGCACTGCCTGCTGCTCCACCGAACACGGCTACCACAGAAGAGGGAGGATTTCGGCTTCCTCGTAGCTCCTAGACGTGTTAATGCATAGTGCAGGAAGCAAATCCCAAAAACCGCTTAAGAATCCAATTGTCACGACAAGATCAAGCCCAAAGTGGGGGTTTTCCCATAAACCCCCGCGACGACATGGCTTATAAGGCGCAGTTTCTTCCTCTATAGTACAGTCAAACCCGTTCATAGCGAACTGCAATATGCACCGCGATTAGTTCGATATATCTAATAATTCGATATAGCAGAACCCGCCTATAACGAGCTTATTGTTACGAGTTCGCAATCCACGGGAGCCCTCCGCCCCCTCCCCAACTCCGCCATCCGCGTATGCAGAAACGAACACAGTACAGTAGCCATTACCAGACCAAAATAATCTATTTATTGCAAGTATCAACCCTACTTTCCGCCTTAACTGCCCAGGTTGCAAAAAAAACGAAGATTTTTGTTTTCACTTTGGTTTTGGCGGCTTCAACTAGCATAGCATTCTCTACACGAAACATTGTTTGCATCAGTTCGTGTCCGTGTCCTCAAAAATCTAAGAAGCATTGGCGGAGCACATCGACTGCGGAAAGCGCTTCATTATAAGCGTCGGACGGATTTCACTGGCGACACCATCAGGAACGTTGGCGAGCTCTTCCCACATTTCACCGATGCTGCTGTCTTGGTCCGCACTCACTGACTGGACGGGTTCCGTCGCGAGTCCCGCGCATCGGAAACAGTTCCGGAAAGTATTGGGCGTCACGTCGCTCCGTGCGAGGCGCAATGTCTCAGTCGCGGCTCTTGCTCCGTGGTCGCGGCCAATCTACATCTGAATCGCCGCTCCGAGATCATGCATTTCGGCGGCCATTCTAGGCGCCCAGAGTTCGATATATCGGATGTGAACTTCGTTATAAGGAATATGAATCCCATGTATTTCCGTAACTGAATTATTTTTGTTCGATATATAGCATAATTCGCTCTATCCGGGTTCGTTATGACCGGGTTTGACTGTATTCCTACTAACGTGTGCCCGAATGTGGACATTCGATTGATTGTAGGGTTTAACGCGCCGACGCAACGCAGGCGATGAGGCGCGCCGTAGTGGAGGGCTCCGGTTTAATTTTGACCACCTGGGGATCTTTAACGTGCGCCGAAATCTCGTATACACGGGCGTTTTTGCTTTTCGCCTCCATCAGAAAAGCGGCCACCGCGGCTGGGAATCGAACCCGCGACCACGTGCTCAGAATCTGGACATTCGGAGCTGCAAGTCTTGCGGACGGCAGAATCCCCAGCCAGGACACCCGTGTAGCGCGTGCTGTGCCCTGTGCAAGGGGGACCCCTTGACAGCCAGCAAGGGCTGTCCCAAGCAGTTCTGTGAGCCCTACATTTTGCGACGCAAGGGACCGCGAAACCCAGTGGCGGTCCAATACGACCCGGTCAAGACCTTCCCGAAGCACGTCTCGCAAACGTTCCAGCAACTGTGCTCGTGTGGACGACAGCGCATGGCAGCGTTCCCGATCATAAACACGGAGGGGTGGTGGAGAAACAGAGAGGCCTGCGTCGCGGTCTACCTCCCGGAAACCTCGGAAGGCAGAGACTGTTCGCGCTACCAGGTCACTATCACCATCCTCGGCCAAGCTCCACCAGAGGAACCAAGGCGACAGCGACAACGGCAGCGGAAACAGCGGTGAAATAGGGTAAGCTGGGCAGAAACAGTCTCCCAACACAACATAAATGAGCAAACAAATACACCACAAAAGAACGACCACGATAGCGTCAGCGTTTCTGAAAGCACACTTTTAAGGCAGGAGCTTTCTAGAATCAAACAGGTATTAGAACAAGTGACTAGAGCGACTGCTAAACTCAAGCAACAGATCCGTAGCCTCGAAAGAGAAAACGCCACTAGAGCACAGAGCACACGAAAAAATACGCGGAACGCCAACAACCGGCCTATACTCACAGACAAACCACAGCAGATGCCCTCAAATACTACAGAATAATTAACCGAAATGGAAGTTGCCATTGAAACCACAAACCCGAACCCGCCTCTACCGAAAAAAAAAATAAGAAACAAGAGCAAGGAACCCCACAGCGGACACAGCTTGGAAGCGCTAGAAACAAGAGTTGAAGGAAATCTCAAGCATATGCCCTTGAAACTTTTGGTACGAGCCTTGGCGAGAAATTAAGCACTGAACTAAGCAGTATATTTGAAGCTATGGCATCGAGCTTAACACAGACACTAAACACTCAAGCTGACAAGGAATAGTAGCCAACATATCGCTACCTGCGCAGTCAAGCGCAAGTATCGGCCCCGTAAAGACGCACAAACCATAGGCTCGCCCGTTATCAGTCGAAAGCCCATTAACAGTTAATGCGTCAGTAGGAACCACAACTCTCGGCATGGCTAGGAATAATGACAACAGCATTAACATTATTGAGGTATACACCGTATGGCAATGGAACTGCAGGGGATATCGCCGCACGACAGGCAATATCCAGCAGCACATTGCAAACCTTGCCGTCGCCGAAACGCCTGATGCACTGCGGGAAGTAGGATGCTTAGCCAAATTACTCAATTATAAAGCTTTCTATTCAAATACGGGTGATGAGAGCAAGGACAAACTCGCAGTCTGCACGCTGACCAGGAGAAGTGTTCCTGTAATGCAACACGACATCGGAATCATATTGATTGAGCACGTGCTTATAGAAATTTTCCCTCGAAAAGAAAACAAAAGTAAAATAGTCTTTTTGTACTAAAAGTCTATACTAACCCTCGAAAAAAGCACTACTTTTGAACTCTTCCGGAAGGCAATAGACACCATAAAAAATGGCAGCATCTCCACTCCATGGATGATGGCTTGGGTACGGAGTACGGGGACTCGAAATGACATCCACGTTGCGCCCCGAGTGACATCCGATTTGAGCCCCGACCGTCATTCGATTTGAGCCGTGAGTTGCACATTGATTATTCCCTAAATGAAACTGGAACTCACGGCTCAAATCGAATTTCGCTTGATTTTCCCTTGATGCGCACGGGTGGACGCGGACGGACATTGGGAGGTCCTAAGGTGCTCCGCACCGTTACAGGCGAGGGAATAAGCCGTTTCACGGTCGTAGCCCAATGGGTAAGACAACTGACACTAACTCTGTCTGGTCTACCAGACACAGGCTCGAATCCTGCGGTGCCTGTGTGATTTTTTGCCATTGTAAATGCTGTGCGCACGGACGCGGACGGACATTGTGCGGTCCTAAGGCACTCCGCACCTAAAAGGCAACCCTTACTCATAGTGGGTGATTTTAACGCCCCGTTTATGGCTTCGGGATACGCCAGAGACACACCCAAAGGTAAACAACTCTGGAAAATTACCCAGCAAGAAAGACTCTCTCTCATAACTGATCCTGTTCACCCCACGCGGTACGGCAACAGCATCAGCCGGGGCACCACTCCGGATCTCGCTTTCACCAAGTACGCATCTCAGGTCACCTCGAATAACACCCAGGAAAATCTGGGGAGCGACCACCTCATTATATCCATCCAAATCAGTGCTGGCCCAGCTAAACCCAAAGGGCACAAAATCAAGGTTGTCGAATGGGACGACTTCAGAACCCTGAGACTTGCTGAGTGTGACCATGACGGTGGTATGCCGGACATAACCGCGGCATCCAAACATGGTCAGCACAGCTAAAGGCGCACGTCGAGAAATCTACGAAAACCATACCAGAGGAGGCTGGTTTGGCGACAGTTGATTCCCGCCTACTTCCATGTGGGATGTCAAACAGGAATTAGGGAAACGACTTAAGAAGAAAAAACACAACCGCACCCTGAGAAGAGGAATACCTAGAATAAACTGCGAAATTTAAGAATGCGCGAACCGACTGTCACGCCAGCAATGGCACGAAACGTGCGAATGCATGGGCATCCAGATCGGGCTCCCCAAAGCACGGAACAGTCTGCGATGCTTTATGAATCCGGAGTCGGGTAAAACCATGCAGAAATTACATTTTAACAGAATGCTCCACGTGCATAACGGGACAAATGCCGAGCTCATACAAATAATCGAAGAGAAGTACGTCGGCTCAATCCCCCCATAAAGCTCCCGGACTACTCCGGACCCGAAAACACCTTACTTGACCGACCAATCACCGTCGTGAAACTCCGCGCGGTTGTTCAAAAGCTGCGGACGAAGTCGACACTGGGACCCGATGGAATATCCAACAAGACGCTTAGAAACCTCGACGAACCTTCCCCCACGAACCTTCCCTCGACGAACCTTCCCTCAAGTAATCTTACGAGATTCTGTTCCTTCATGCCGTTATCGCGGTTTGCAATACGCGAGATAAGTCGGGTGATTTGATAGACCTTCTTTTTGAGAGCGAGGATGGTTTCGGAATTGTGCCCGTTTGCCGGTATGCGAAGGCCAAGGACCCGTATGCTTGTCACTATGGGGATGCGTTGCGTTCCGCCAACAGCGAAGAGTTGGACTTCCGGAGGGGTCTTATCTGTGCGCCGCCCTCGACTGGTTGGTCGATACAGTAAAAGCTCCGATTTCTGCGGAGAGCAGTTGAGACCACGAGGGCCGACGTAATCTTCGACTGCTTCGACTGCCTGTTGTAGCGTGTCCTGAATGCGGCCATCACTGCCTCCGGGGACCCAGAGCGCAACATCGTCTGCGTAAAGGCTATGTGAAGGCTTTCAATTCGGTTTAAAATGTTGAGAATACCAATCATGGCGACGTTGAAAAGAATAGGGGGGAGGACAGAGCCTTGCGGCGTTCCCCTGTTCCCTAGCTTTATCGCATCCGATTCGATTCCCCCTACAGCGAGGGTAGCTGTACGGTTTGAAAGGAAGTTGCTGATGTAGTCGTAGGCTCTTTTCCCGCACTATCAAGAAATATGCATCCAGAGCTAAACGTGGAAAGAAGACAAGCTAGAGCACGAGCCCTTGACAAACGTTTCCGAAAGCATTGTGAGCCACGAAGATTGTCTACGTTGACGCTGCCGACTACTACGACGGCGGCTCTTGTCTGAACGCCATGGCAATTGCAGTCGTCAGCAATGACGGAGTCACAATGGCGTCAGCATCCACGCCGGCCAAAGATCCCACTCAGGGCGAGGAAATGGCCATAGCCCTTGCTGTAAATTCTACCCGAGTAACCAAACCACAACCATAAGCGACTCGAAGTCCGCCATACATAACTTCGCGAAAGCTGCAAAGAAGACTACTGACCAAAGAAAAATTCTTTTGATATCGACTCCGGCCCACTGCGGTCTGCAGGGTTATGAACTGGCCCACGCAACATCTCGAGCTCTGGTCAACCGATCTGTGTTGCCTACGACGCCTCCACAACCACCATCATCCCCACACCAGACCACACAGCAAAAGCCAAGAACAAGCACACATTATTAGATCTCACAAAGACAGGCTAGTCACATACATTGATATAATAAATCACTACAGGTTATCCAGATGCAAATATCCACCGGCCCACCTCACCCTTTCCAGGAAAGGGGCAGTCACGTGGCGACGGTCGCAGACAAACACTTTTCCAAGCCCTGCTTCCCTCAACCGCTGCTATCCAGACGTTTACTCAAACCTCTGCACTTTGTGCAACAACAGTCAACCTACACATGATATGGTCCTGCCATGAGCTCAAAAAAAAGGGCCGCCTATAATAGCAAATCCGATGTAAATACAGTTAAAAGATACAAAATGAAGACTGCATGCAGAACAATGGGAGACTGTTCTGCTCAGCTTTACACCGGGGGCACAACTCACAGCAGTCCGGATGGCCGAGGCCGCCGCGAGGATCCAAGGAATCCTGGCTGACGGCTGAGGGAGGGAGACCCAACAACCTCCTTGGGGAGACCGTCCAAGTCGTCTACCCTTCAGAACCCATCTCGGGCATCAAGTAAAGTCAGGTCTCTCTTTCTCATTGCCACAATAAAGCCTGCCTACGTGTGGGAAAACGAAATAACTACATTTACCCCTTATCCTCTTCACTCTTCAGATCTTTTCAGCACTGAATGGCTCATCTGGCCGATCCGCACCTTGGACACCAGGCAAGACTAGGTAGAGAGGGCCTGGACGGCAAGTCGCAGCCCGGGTATCCCGTAATAAGGATGACCTCCACCGGGCGAGTGCCCTGCCATCAGCACTTACGCTCACCAATAAATGCTTATTTTCCATCTTAGACCCATGCAATCCTCCGCCTCTAATGGTAGGTCGGTCGTCATTACGTCATCCTCCGTTGTCACTGTCTTCCTCATCCAGGGTTTACAATATGCACGGAGTATTACCTTCCCGTCGTAACGGTTGCGGTGGTGTGGGCTAGAACTATAATAGTGCATGCATTATAATGCATGTTTTGGCTGCAGCTGAAACGAACACTTGCCTCTGTGCTCGCAGTGGGGCACTTTTGCGTTGCCTTGTATCTTCTTCTGAAGCGCACTTCTGCGCCAATGCTTTACAGCTGCCACTGGGGGGATTCCGTTTGCCTGTGGGTACAAGCTGGACACCTGTCGAACCTTGTCGAACTGCAGTATGAATACAACACCCGAGAACAACATCCACGGATTCATTGTTCGCGCCGCACATCCTACGGATCGCAGTTAATGTCTCGTAACACTAGAGTGCTTCAAAATATCCTTTCGCATCGGGTATTCGCCTTTCAACACAGTCGACTCGTACGCTGCTTATGCATTTTCTTTGTTTATTCGTCCCAAAATATGTAACACATTGTTTTCTTGTCGGAATTCGTTTTTTCATCGTTTTTCTCCTCTTAGAATCTGTTATTCAATGAACCGTGCCGAATGCCGGTATGTTCTTTCGCATCTCTTAACTTACTCACTGCTCTCTTGTATTATATTATGTGTAGGGGGACGGAAGAGCGCCGTGCATGCGTGCGTGCGTGCGTCGTACGAAAAAAATTCATGAAAGCTTGCACTAACGCGCAAGACTTGAATGGCGAAGCTGTTTTAGGTGAGCATTGCCGGACACATAGTTAAGTTTCATGATCATTGTTTATTTGTATAGTTGCGGTGCTAGTAATCGCTGGCATGTGCATCGAAGAAATCGTCTTCTCCGCGGCGAGTGCTGGATGCAAAGTCATCCATCCTCAGCATTGTAGACTTCCAACAGCTTAACTGGCGAAGCATGCACTAAGTCGCGCAAGGCCTGAGACCATAGCGAAGCTGCAGAATTTCTTTCCACGTAAACACTGAAGGACACATCACCACGAATTTGTACAAGTTTGAAATTGTTTACTTACATGTTCCGTTGTCGCTTTGCACTGTGCTAGCCATCGTCATATACATCGATATCATCGTGCTCCCCATGCCAAGGATTACATGCGCGGTAGGGGGTGACAACAGCGCTTTTTTTTTCGCTAAGGCCACTGTGCTAAACACTTGCCGGTCGCCGCGAGGCACGCGCTCACATTTTTTGATGCAACACCGAACTTACTTACGGCTTGTACAACTCCGCTGCTAATAAAAGCTGTGGGTCCCGTCAATATGCAAATGTGCAGCCCTTAATTGCTCTCTCGCTGAAGAAAAAAACAAAGATTTGATTTGGTTTCATTTGACTGGATATCTTGTGTGCAACCAACTGCTTTGCTTGTAACACTCCTTATGTTCGTTTATGAATAGAAGTTTTTAAGTTCCCTGGGAACTTTGAAGGTGAAAGCATAGGGATTGTCAGACTTATTTAGCGCTACATCGAGTTTGTCTCTTTCTTTGTATTTTGGCGCCAGTTACTCCCACAGGCAGCCTGGCCGCACTTCACGCTGCCTCCGTGTCGCCTGTTCTACTCACGTGCTGCCACGTGCCCCTGTCACGGAGCACGCATCAGGCTTACCCTTGTTCCATTCTGATGTGGGGCCGGCAGGGCGCTGTGGTTAGAGCACTTGGCTGCTGCTCTGGCGAGCCGGGCTCGAATCCCGCACGAACCCAATCTATCCTCTCTTCATCTCTGCGGCGAGTTCCGAGTTTCTATCGGCGACAACGGTAATCCGTGCTGTCACCGGCGACGACGACTACGCTGCGGTCACTTTCGTGTTCGATGGGACACCGAAGGCTTTCGCGTTAGAAAGTAAACAAAGTTACGAGTCAAAAATGTGTCTCACAACTGCGCGTGCGCGCTTTATTCGCCCCAAATGGTACGAACTACAGGGAAGGAAGAATTTTTATGATGTTCTTCGATGCCTTCCGAGACGATTCGAAACGAAAATGGTTGATCCCACGCATGCAAGGCAAATTAATCTTTCAAACCACGCCCTTCGTCTTCGATGGGCGCCGCGCGTTGTTGTTACGATTGTCGTTTCCGGATTTAGTGCTCACGACGGTCGTTGTCTCCAGTGGCCGCCACACGTCGCCGTCTGCCTCACGTCTTCGACTCAGCATACACTGCACCACGTTCCGCTGCGCAGCGAATACATTCACGTTCCGCGCGACGCTTTCTCGGGACCTGGGTATATATACACCCTTGAAGCTGAGTGAACGCTTTCGAGCCATTTTGCTGGCGCGTGTGTATTTGCTCCTTCTCCCGGCACGCTGTTAGACCCCGCTTAAAGCGCCCAGCACTTGAAAAACTGAGAAAGACTGCCCCGGCCAGATGATGATGATGATGATCCTTAGGAGCACCGACAAGTGGGCAAGTAAGTATGAAGAGATATGAGTGAAACCACTGAAACCGCACAAAAACGCAGGACAAAGAGAGGAACTACACGGGACGAGCGCTTGATGACGAAGATTATGTGGTTGCAGAAATGATGATGATGACGACGACGATTGCTTTTGGTTTCCCCTTTGTAGCGGGGTGATGACGTGTAATCTTAAAAAAAGGCGCGGAAGCGTGCGCCACCTGGTGGTATTGTGAGAAACCCAGCGGCGCGTGTGAGCCAGACCACAGCAGCAGCAGCCCGGAAGGTCAGGAGGAGGAACAAATAAACGTTTCGCTTCAAAATGAATCAAGCAGCCGACTCTAATGACCAATCCCCTGAATGGTGACCACTCCAATAAATATCCCCATCATCAATCATCCCTTGCCTCTCGAGCCCCCGTGCCTCTCGAGCGCCCAGTACTCGCGCGGTTCCGTGGTTCGCGCGGTCCCTGCGTTGTCGTCGCGTTCGTCTCGGCGACCGGCACGGACGGCCGCCACACGTGGCGACCATGTCGCACGGCAGCTGGAAGGATGACGAACACTACCGCGACCACTTCGAAGAAGGTGAGCGACGACGCATCAGTGGTGATAAACTCTAGTCCGCAACGCTATCGTCACACACCCTGCAACGCTTCCGCGCTTGCGCTAGGCGACGAAGCGAAAACAACTCGTTACGTAACCGCTTGCAATCGTTCCTGAGGAACTGTATCTGCTCCTCGTACGCGGTTATCGTCAGTCCGGTCACCAGCGTCTGGCAGGCGATTGATGGCGCCACGGTGCGGCCAACAGCGTTGAGCGCTTTCACTCCGGGCGGAAACCCAACGATTTGTCCGCTGCCATTAGGGCTAACGGCGCTCCCGCTGTCACGGCACTCGCTTCGGACGTCCACAATGACAGGCATCGGGTCCTGAGTCCGAAAGACGCTACCGACATCACAGCTCTCGCTTCGGACCTCCACAATGACGGGCACCGGGCTCTGACACTCACTCGCCGAGGCCTCGTCGCCTCGCAGATGCCTTATCACCACCGGCTTGTTAGTCCTGCCTGTAGCGGGTGGCGTTCGATCAATGTCGCCTTTAGTCGCGGTCTCCTTATTGGCGAGTGCGGAAGCAGCGGCGGAAACAGAACCGGAAGTTTCTTCCTTGCGGATCTTCCTCGGCCGGCCCCTCCGCCCTTTACCGGCCTTCCCAGTGGCGGTGCTCTGGAACTGAGAAGGCACGGCGTGCGGCGCCAGGTAGCGTTTTTTGGGTCCTTGTATGTAGTCGTCCGGAGTGAAATGCTTGCTGCAGACTTTCGCGTACTCGGAGGGCAGCCAGGGATCTCCGCTATCTGCGTAGAGAAAAGAAAGCCTTCTCTCAACGCGTGCAATAGAGGCATTTCCATGCATGCAAGCTTCTTCACCAAGCTAAAAACTTTAAACGCGTGAAGTACACTTAAATGGAAGCCAATCGCGTAGAATCAGGCTTCCCCCATCATCAAGGCACATTGCCCATGTGTGGTAATCTGGCCAAACAAACGACAGCGCTGCTATGACTTTATGCCCAAGAAAAAATACGTGGAGCAAAATCAATGTGTTCAGCGCTCCTTTGCGACAACAGAAGCGCATCGTAGAGTGGCGGATCTCAGAAAAAGGGCAGGGGACTCGCCTCCTTCATTCAGCGCCCTTGAAGCCCTATTAAGACTACGATGCACGCAATTCTCTTCCCTCCTGACTATGCTACGCCATCCTCTAAAAGGGTACTGAGAGGAAATTTTCGGGTTACGTTTTTTTTTTTTTCGCTGCTACGGTTGGCTACCAGCACAGCAATTATAGAGTGGCACATGAGACGGTAGATCGCAGCGTAAAAAATTATTTACGGCCTCGTATGTGTGTGTCAGTTTCGGTTTCGACGACACGAACGCTGAGGCGGCCGCCACGACAGGACGGCACTCTCAACGTCACTGTTTTCGTCACACCACGGCCGGTCCGGAAGCGAGCGCGCTCCGAACTGTGACGTGATGCCCAACGGCAGCCGGCGCTTTAGCTACGCCACGGGAGTCCTGAAGTCGGCAGTTTGGGGGCAAGGCGCTCATCGCGTCATGCTGATGCCGATGCTGAAACGGTATCAGTTCTGAGCGTGCGATGATTACAACCGATTTAAAATATACCTTGTATTGAACGGTTCCTGTTGAAACTTCCTGGCAGGTATCTCCATATACAATGGAAGCTTTTTACATACTTAGCTCAGCTTCGAAATTTTGCGTAAGTACTTCTTTAACAGGTCGTTCTGGACCTGCCTCTGTGAGAATAGCACTTCCATAGAGGAGCATCCGTAGTGATGACCCGGCCCACCGAAGACACCAACGGCGGGGAAAGGATCACAAAGAAATGCCTCACGTTTAAAGGAGTACTGACACGAAATTTTCGTGTTACGTTTTTTTCGCTGCTATGCGTGCCTACCAGCCCACTAATCATAGAATGACAGATTAGACGGTCGAGCGCAGCGTAAACATTCATTTACGGCGTCGTTTATTCGTGCCAGTTTCGGTTTCGACAAAAAAACGCCGAGCGGCCGCCATGACAGCATGTATCACGTGACGTCACCATTCTTGCCGTATCGCTGCCTCTCTGGAAGCGCGCGCGAGCGAGAGCGCGCGCGCGCCCTGACCGGCGGAGGTCTTCGCCGTCCCCACAGGCATGGGCAGCGTGACGTCAGTCCCAAAACCATGACGTGTACACACGCCCGAGCAGCGCGCGCCAACCACAGCCAGCGCGTCGGCCTCGTCACGGGAGCCCCGACGTCGGCAGTTTGGGGCGAGTAGCAGATGATGTCATGTCATCCGCTCTGGGCTTTCTCGTGCGGGCGAAGATTAAAATGGATTTTAAATATGTTTCGCTGAACGGTTGCTGTTAAAACTTGCTGGGAGATATCTCCTGATAAAAAGGAAGCGTTTTACATAGTTATCTCAGCTTTGAAATTTCGTGTCAGTACTCCTTTAAGAACAAAGGCGCCGTCACATATGCGACGCTGACACAAGAAAGTGCTCCAGTTAAAGGGGACTCACCTGACCACATTCCGATGGGACTTGTTAATTCATGACTTAAAAAGCATCGTGTACTGATATGAAAAGTTTTACAAATTCGTAGACACGTTCCTAACGGCACAGTTTGCTTCTTTTAGAAATACATCACCTCCTTACTGAAATAAAAATTACACAAGAAACACGTCTTCGTTTCTCTAGTTTTCACTAGTTAGCTGTGTAGCAAGCGCGGTTTTATTTCTTTATTTCAGTAAAAACGTGACACACTTCTGAAATGAGCAAACAATGCCGCTGTAAACATTTCTATTCGTAAAACTTTTCGTATTGGTGCACGGTGGGTCATGAAGTAGTGAGCCACATAGGAATGTTAACAGGTGAGACCCCTCAACAAACCCGGGCCCGAGGCAGGAAGGCGTTGTCGGAGTGGTAAGCGTACCCTGGGGCCTGAGGGCGCGCACCGCTGCGATCCACCTCTCGCGTCGCTCCATGTTCGACGGGAACTCGTGCATGACCACGTCTTTGCTCTGGCCCATTTTCGAGCCGCACCTGGGAACCGAGCAATACATCATGGCCGACGCCGGAGGTTGAGGGGCACTCCAGGAAGGCCTCGGTGACCAGCGGAACCTGCGGGGTGCACGAGAATAGCCGAAATGAGCTAAGCCTATGTGGGATGCACAGTTGTGCGAACTTGGGCGGAATTCTCTGTTTTTTTTCCCCCCCATTTCACGTCCGTTTCAAAGTGCCCGTTTCCAGCGAGCCCTGATTGGCTGAAAGCGGACGACCCGGATGTGACGCAGCACAAGCGAGGCGAGGCGTCGGCTTCCGTGCACGTCACTGGCTGCGCTCCAATTTACGGACAGCTCGGTAGACAGCTTACGAAGCGGTCTAACTAGACGTCTAAATGAATAAGAATTGGAACGACGCAGCGGTCGCGAACGCGACACCAACGCAGACGACAACGTCGTAGCAGACATGTTGAGACACTCAAGCCTCTGGTTTTATAAATATAATTACCGTTATTATTACAAACATTACGTGCTTTAAAAAGTGAACAAAATCATCGTCACCAGTAGTAAATTACACTAAGTATTTCAATAAAATAAAAAGTGCTTTTGTTAAAACACTAATATGCAAAAAAATTACCCCACCTTCCCGCGAGGGGAACCCTGTGGAGATGCGACGCATCTTGGGGGTTCCCTTGGTGTTTCCGTTGGGTTGATTCTCTAATTGCGTGAAACGTGTGAGGAACGCGTATGATGTATTCTTTATTTCTTTGGCCGGTGCTGGAACGACCGCGGCTATGACGCAACGTGGCGCGGCTCTGACGCAACGCGATCCACTTTAATCCAATCCAATCCAAATCCAATCCAATTTAATCCAAGCCAAGCCAAGCCAGTCGAATCCAATCCAATGCCCCTCGCGAGAGTGTGTTCGCTATCTGAGAGGAGAGGGGGTAAGCGGCGGAGAGCGCAGCTCGCGCGGCGAGGAGAATGGGGGAGGGGTGTGGACGGACAACAACAACGCCGTATGGAGGGACAAGGCGAGTGAATGAGATGCAGTCGCATCTAAAAGTGGCGTTGGCGTCGCTTATTAAATTAGACAGGAAGGTAGCCTGCATCGCTGCTGACTTTGATGCCGTCTGCTCGAAGCAGTCTTCGTGGACTGCTTCGTTCGAATTGGAACGGGGCTTAACATGGCGGACTGTCCGCGAAGACGGCAACGAAGCCGTCTAAAGGGGATATTGGAACGAACCCACTACACTCCATACAACTTAATAACGGCAACGGAAGTTGCCGCTGTGGCCTCATCACCGCAGACGGATGTTACTGCGCGCGGCGCAAGTAGTGCGTTACTGGGAATATTTTGAACGTGGCACGAAGCGTTTACATGATTTCTTGGGCTGAATCTGCTTATAAACTACTGCAGCGACGACAGGCAAGCTACGTGAGAAAAGGCAGACGATATCACGCATTCATTGCAATCGCCTTTCAAAACGCGCGCGCCCGTTGACATCCGGGTCCGTCGCTTCCGCGGAGTGATTCCGTACATGAGCTATTGCCGTTCGTAAATTGCTCTCGAGTATAGCCTGAGGCCTCGCTAGTGCAACTACGCCACGGCAGAAATGGGCGCGAAATGGGAATTTTTGAACCGAACACTATTCAGAATTTCGCTCCTGGGGCGGTATTCTCGTAACTGCCCCTTTTGAAAACGTCCCTTTTGAGTCCCTTTCATCGTGACGTACTTCCGGTTAAACAATGGGCGTTGGCAGTAGGTTTGTTGCGCTCGCGTTACGTCACTTCCGGTTGTTTGCTTTTAGCCAATCAGGGCTCGCCAAAAGGGACATTTTTGAAAGGGACGCAAAAGGGACAAAACTCGAGAATACCGCCCCTGGTTTATATATATACAGTCGTCAAAGGTGTTAACAGTAAAGAACGAGGGGCGAGCCTAAGCACAGAGCGGAAGCTTACCATAGCGTCCTGGTTAGTATGCGACGTTGTGCGCATGCGTTGGAGCCTCCAGAGTACAGAAGGACAGTTTTGTGGGCGCCGCTTATAAGCCACCGAAGATGCGCCCGCGATGATCGTAAGCTGCCGTTATGTGCATAGGATGGTTTGTTGTTGTTAATAGTTTTGAAGACTGTACATCCACGTTTTCACCCGAGCGGGGAAGTGCGGAAAGAGAAACTACCGCAGGACGCAGAGTAAAGCAGCACACTAAATTAGACATTTTTGTGGGCAGAGGAGAATAGAAGCCACGAGTTCAGCAAGCTTAAAGTGCGACTCAAAATAAAATAAAGTAAGAAAGAACATGAGAGGAGAATGCGTGATTCCACTGGTATTAGTAAATGGCTGATATCCAGTTCTTAATACAGTAAACCCTCGGTATAACGAAGTCGCTTTAATCGAAATCTTGTTTTATTAAAGAGTTCAGTGCTCCACACAGAAGCGTATTGAGACAATCGTACCCGCTTTCAGCAACGTATCGCTTACAAGAAGCCACTTTCCTGCCCCGGAAACTTAACTTTGATTTGAGAAGCAAAGTGGTTTGTAAAACAAAGGATAAAAAAGGGGTTCAGTGTCTTCTATTCTTTTACTGAGCGGCTAATATTCCGTTAAACTCTGGTGGTGCGATAGACATTAATGATTTCAGGAGTACAGTGGTTTGCAAACCATGGGAGCTCCGTGACCCCTTCGCTCGACCACACCACCGTTCGCAGTTGCCAGGCGCGACGACTTGTGCCCACAACGCAATGCGAGCCCTGTCCCGCATCATTCGGCTTTAAAAGCGAAAGTAGCCGTCTGTCTAGCCGAGCCAAACGGGAGAGAAACGCTGCCAGCTTCTGTAGCGACAGATTCTCTGCAGTATATTTTAGTATGAAACACTATGACGGAGCCGACTCGCAACTCCGTCCCAGGTTCTGCGGCGCGCATGCGCATGAGCGCCCCACTCTCCCCCGTGCGCGCAGGAGTGTACGTGTGCGCCGAGTGCGGCAACAAGCTGTTCGAGAGCGGCTCCAAGTTCTCGCACAAGTCTCCCTGGCCCTCGTTCAGCCAGACGGTGCACGCGAAGAGCGTCAAGAAGGTCCCCGAGCCCAAGAAGCCGCGCGCCCTCCAGGTCCGTGCCCCTCTCTTTGTCAGTGCATGCAATGCCCCCTTCTACCAGCCAGCATCGCGTGTGTGTCGTGTACTTTAAAGGGACCCTGCAACACATTTTTGTAGAGCAAACTACACTACCCTACCTCGCGCAGTCTTCGCGGGGTGACCAGTTTTGCCCTTGAGCGCTAGAGGTCAAACCTCCCCCTTTTTCGCAAGCGCCCGGCACGGAGCAGCGGCCCGATAACGGGGAGAGAGAGGCGAGGACGGATAGGAGACGTGCGCGGAACCCGTGCACGGGACGTGGTGGAGGAACGCGAGGCGGCATCCGCCGCAGGGATAAGTGCGCGCCACGAAGGAAGGCCACGAAGCCACGTGCGGCGCAGAACCGGGTGCGATGCAGGAAGACGAACATCCAGCTGTGGTCCCTCGTACAGCGGCGAGGCTTAAACAACGCCGTGAGGCGAAAAAGAGGAAATACGCTACTGTTGCATAAAGCTGCGCTACCTTCAAGTCTTATGGATTAGAATGAGCTTCCTTCATTTCTTTTTACCTTTTTCGAAATCTTAAATCCCTGCAGAACGTAGTCAACCAATACACCCAGTACTGAGATTCTTAGATCCGGGGTCACAAGGCACCCAAGCCAAAAATTGCTGCTCTATACCCATCAGATAACTTTGAAAGCTGGTCAAAAGATTTTTCTCTCTCTCCCAGTCTTGGCATTCTTCGACCGCTGGAATCACGTCATTACAGCGGTGTAGCGGCTATTGGCCAGCTTTTTTTTCTTCAGTTGCAGCAATGAACGCATTCGATAGCTGCTTTAAAGAGAAAGCCACAAAAGCAAAGCGAAAACGGAAGGCGGATATATAGTTCTGCTGCAGCCAGCAAATCACGCAGTGCCGCTCCGTGCCGGCGATAACTATAGCTTTCGCGGTGCTTACAGACGCGAAGGAAGCAGAAAAAGCGTTTATCGACAGTGTTACAGAGTTCGTTTAAACGTGAAACATAATTCGGCGACATCCTCTGAAATCTGACCTTCCTTCCGTAACGCTTCACACGGTGCGTTCCTTAGTACACCTGGGCCATATTTGAGAGTTTTATGTTTACCGTGTTGACCGGGACTAGACTGCGCCTGCGCGCGCGGTCACGGCGAGGAGGAAACCCCCCACCGTAACGAATGCGCGGGCATGGCGAGGGCCGGCCGGCGGAACTAATCCACCCTACCGGAACGAATCCGCAAGTTCCCAGTCGGGTCCCGGTCAACACGGTAACTACGTACAACACGGAACATACGGAGTGTTAAAACTCTCTATTTGGCCAATTATCAAAAAGGCGTTCCGGCCTTTCATTTGTCAGCGCGTCACACGACGCGTTCCGTAGGTATACATGTGCCATACGGAATACGTAATAAAACCCAAATCCCTTTAACAGAAGGCCCTAGGCTCTATGGCCTCCAAGCCAAACATACGCGTACAGTAAGTACTCATTACAAAAAAATCGCTTTGCGCGAGTTTCCACTTCACTCGAAGTTTTCAACCATCCAAACTGCAGTGCGTACATAGCGAATCATTCCCGTTTTTAACAAAGTGTCGCTTATAACGAAGCTGGTTTTCCGTGTTTCCGTTCATGTACTTGCGTGCGGAAATGGGGAAGAAGGCTTACGCACATATGCGTGCCAATTTCCACTCAGTAGGTGTTGCTGTATCATTGTTTACACTCTGCCCCATCCCGTCCTCACTTCACTGAGTTGGGCTTTCCCCCATCATCTATGTACGTGCGGTGAAGCGTGCTTTACAGGCCCTGACGCGACTTTTTCCACACACGGCACGAAAGCCTCTCCCGCCAACAGATACGGCCGTACAAACACCGGGTCCTATTACACGGCGTTCCATCCGCGCATGCACAGGTGTACTGCGGCAAGTGCGAATCTCGGCTGGGACACGAGTTTCTGGGCGAGGGCCCCGGCGGCAAGTCGCGCTTCTGAATAACCTCGGAATCCATCAAGTTCATCAGCCACCGTGAGTATACGCAAGCTGCGGTCGACCCTAGACTTAAAGGAGCCATGAAGAGAAAATACAACTTCGATTAATTTGAAAGAACTAGGATTCAGTATCTCACTCAGCTCCATTACAGCCACAAAAGATGTTTTTTTTAACGAGAAAAAAGCAAGAAGTATTTAAAAATTTTCAAATTTTGCGCCACAGTGACGTGTTATGAGCAAGAATGACGTCATACGGGCCAACAATAAAACGTAATTTTCAGTGCGTTAACTGCACGTTAGCATTCAAGCGATGCGGTCAAATGGAACTAGAGGCCCCATTACAGACGTCAAGTCATGTGTCGTCGCGACAGGTCAGTTAGGCGGCCGCCAATCGCACAAACAAGGTTCCGTGATGTCATAGAAAAGTTGCGGGAAATTGGCTAGGGGGTCGCGACTGCTTCACACGTTTTCTTCAATATCTCCGTTATTTGTTCGAAGATTGCGATGATATTGGTATCATTGTTATCGGGACTAAGCAGACTTTCTAATAAACCCAACTTGTATTTTGTCTTCATGGCTCCTTTAAGGAGGAAAACATCAGACGCGTGATGTGCACATAATTGCCCAACAAATCGGAACGCGAGGCGCGGGCCGAGAATCACGCGCCAAGAAGCAGCGGTGTCGGAGGAGGGCTCTGAGGAAGGGCGACGCAACGTGCTGCGGAGGAGGGTATGCCGCTGCCGCTCGTGCAAAACGAATACGAGCCGCATTGGGCGGCAAAGGTGGCGACGAGTTCGCCGTCCCTAGCGTTCGCCGTAATCGTGGCAACGCTTGCTCGGAACGACAGACTCCAGGGTTCGCCGTAATCGTGGCAACATTTGCTCGGAATGAGAAAGACGCGTTATAGCGTACGCCCCACCAAGGTGATGTCCAATGATTATCACATCCGAAAAAATGAAGGAAGCCCGCACTTACAGGAACAATGTGCAGTAAAGGCTATTGCGGCAGCTTAGAAGCAGCAAATCGGCTGCAATCGTCAACTTAAACCCTCGTGATGGTCGTGAAAGTTGCGTACAGCTTCACTACCTTCAAGTCTACGCGTTAGTGCGAGCTTCCCTCATTTTTTTCATGTGACCGCACGGGGACATCACGGAGCAGGGAATGCGGCACCACGACTCCGCGACGACCCCTCCTTACACAATGCTCTTATGACTACCGTCAGGATTGAGCAGGATGCACAGAAGTTTGAACATGGACAGGGGTGTTAAGTATGCAATGTCAAAGCAAAGCTTTGTAAGGCTAGGCGAAAAGAAAATCCGGCTGTCCTGTGTACGCAGAAAACTGCCCCCGCACAACCCCAAGTGCACGCGCGAAACAAACCAGGTTGGAGAGGAGTTGGACGTAAATGGGGAGACATTATGGGTTTATCTCTATCGAGAGAGAGAGAGAGAGAGAGACAACTTTATTGGCTAGCCTGCAGAACGAGAGGATCGCCTCCTAGAGAGGCACCCTATCGTGACGCGGCCTGGACGTCCTCGTGGTGTGCGCCGCAGGCGTCGACTGGCTCGGCTGACGGGCAGTGAGGGGGTGGATCCCTCGGCCTCGCCGCCTCCCCGAGTCTCTGCCGTGCGAGAGCTGCCTCGAGCTGCTGGACGGCCTGGAGTTGGGTCGTGTATTCGGATCTCACCCGAAGTAGAGCTCCCGCGCAGCGAGCTCTGGTGTGAAACAGGTCAAGCGATAACGGAAGGCGGCGTCAAAGTGGCAATGGCAAACACCTGCCACGCGTTTTACGCACTTTCAAGGAGCAGCAGCGTACGATCAGCGACGCCGCCAGCAGGAACGGGAACGAAAGAAAACACCACAAGCACGCAACGTGTAATGGAAAAAAAAAATATATCAGTGGCTTAGCTCGGCTATGCCAGGGTATACGTAGCGTGAACTAAGGTTCATCTGGTTATTCTTAGGTTTCCTGGTTGTCTCGTGTTAGCTGATTATCATGCTCACTGCTGCTAAAACGATTTCCAATCCAATCCAATTCAATCCAGTCACTGCTCCTCGCGCATGCGCAGCACGGCTCTCCAGGAGCCACGCGAAACGGCTATCAAGCGGCTCCTGCGCAGCGTCAGACTTAGCTACTGCGCAACGGAGGCGCACAGCTAGGCACGCGCCGGCGCCAGTGCGTCTGCCGCGGCTATGACGCCACTCCTCTGGAATGCGCAGACCGGAGAATGTGCAGACCCCATTCTCTACACACCCGTACTTAAATTGGATTGGATTTCAATCCAACACAATCCAATTTAATCCAATCTAAGCCAATCCGATCCAAACCAATCCGATGCTTCTCGCGCTTGCGCAGAACGGCCCTTCACGGCCCACGCGAAACTGCTCAACCTCGGCTAGTGTAGCTTACGCTACAAAAAAAAATCAATGTCCCATAAGGAGTAATTAACGCACGGGCAAACAGAGGCCGCGCGTTACGGCTCCACTGGTTAGCCATGTGTGCATGGGGGCATTTCTCATTCAACTCAACTGTGGTTCTCCTTGGGGTGCGCAGATGAAGAGCCGCCGCCGCCCAAGAAGGGCGGATGAGGCGGGAAGTAAGGGCAGTGGGCGGTCGTGTCCCCTGCTGCCCTCTCGTGGTGACTGCGGGCTCCAGTGACGGCGGCTGAGGGCGGCGCGGCGACGCACGTATGACGGTAGCCGGCAAATCCCAGCGAACCGGACCTACCCGATGGAGGCCGTCCTCGGCCACGGCGCCACGATAATACACAGCGATCCACGGAACCGGATTGCCAGCCCCGAACTTGCAAAAGGATTATTTCGCACAGGACTACGAGGCCTGTCGACCAAATTATCTTAATAAAGAATTGTTTATAGCTAATGAGCTAACGAGATCCGGTGTACACTTTGTATGGGCTGGGGGCCATCCGACAAGCTCTCAATAGTGAACACTGGGCTGCCGCTGTCACTGGTAAGAAAGGTATACAACCACTGCTTACTGTTATGACTATATAGGGCAGAAACTTGGCACATTGGGTGAGATAGCGAGCAGTGAGACAGACAAAAAACGTTTATCTAATTAGCAAAGGGTGGGGTTAGATTAAAGCTTTGAGGAGGCGTTTTCAGGTCAGGTGTTTTGACTGATGAGCGCGGGCGGCATCGACAGTTCCTTGGGCCATTAAAGCTGGTCGCCCAGGCCGGTGCTCGCCAGGGCTCTCTCCCCGAAGCTCGGCAGTGGAAAAGGTGCAGGTTGGGGGGAATCAAAGAAGCTTGAGAGCAGTAACGCTTACAAACAGCAAACGAGCCTCCCTTGCCAGCGAAACTCGGGTGGAAGACGCACTGGCGCTGACGGCTTGGGTTCGAGCCCTAGGAGGTCTACCTCTTAAGTTTTGTTTATTGCTTACCTGTTTCTTTTTTTCTAAATGTAATTTTTTTTCTAAACTCAAATCTGCGTGTTGTTATTGTTAATAATAGTGATTTGGTATGTTTTGCGTCTGTTTAGATATTTAATTACCATTTTGCATCACGCGAACAAACACGTCACGTGGGTGCTCTGTGCAGCGAAGCGTTTGGAAATGCACTGCCCGGCACCCAGGAACGTGGCGCCGCTCACAGCACCAGCCGATCCGTTGGCAACTGCACACTAATGCTTTTGCGTTCACAACTTTTAAGAGAGCCGTCGGAGCCTTTTTGTACTTTACACCAGCGCTGTAGCCAGAAATTTTTTTTCGGAGGGGATTATGGGTTATGGGAAGAGAGGAGTTTTACCGAAAGAGAACACTAAGCCTCGCTTAAGCATTGCCTGAAAAAATTTCGGGTGGGGTTTGAACACAGCTTTACACTTAGCTTTTTGGCCAGATTCCTGCGTCGACGAAGATGACAATAAGAGTGACTGTTTAGGTGCTGATTGCCGATGCGTGGACAACGACGAAGGCATTGTGATGGTTAACACTCAGCTTCTCGGCTGCGCCGGCGGCGACAGCGACCCTTTTGCGTGTACCAACGACGCGCTCGAGCGAGCGAGCTACCCCCCGACCCTCTCGCAAACGCAGAAGCAACAGCAGCGCTGAAAAAAAACTCATCCGTCTGTGCAGCATTGAGGATTAGCAGTTTCATTTAATCGCTTTTTACCCCGCCTGAGCCTGCAGGGCCCCTATTCTGGCATAATTAATATCGGGCACTGCCAGATTAAAATGGTGATGATGATGATGATGCCCTCGATGTTGTTGGCTCGTACCCACAAGGGAAATTGGCCAGGGCTGAATCACTGACTGCACTTTGAATGAGCCTTAAAGAAGCCATGAATAGAAAACACAAGTTTGGCTCATTCAAAATACTGCCTCGTTAGAATCATACTGACACCACTTTTAATGTAAACGTCGCTCAAATAAGCTACATAATTAGGAAAAAATGGAATGGTCATGCGACCCACTAGCTCATTTACCGCAACAACATATGATGTCATACCAGACAACTCTGCGATTGGCGGAGGGCGGCAAAAGCAAACGCAAATTAGACAGAGCTTTAAGCTTGCTGAACGAGCTATTTGCGCTTAAATTTAGAGGCACATTCTTTTTAAAGCCCTAAGAATGGTAAGGCAAACAGTGGAAGTTACGAAAGCACACGTAAACATAGAAGTACCGATGCATACTGCTGATGGTACTGCGCGCACTATGCTTGGTTTAGCTGCGCAGGACTGCGGGGCTTTCGGGTTGTTTAAGACTACACTGGCCGATTGACGCAAGCGACGATGTCTTACGTGACCTATTTGTTGAGCGAGCACCATGTTTCACGAAACGATTGTCTCCATGAACAAAACAAGCCAGGCACAAATACGTTCACAAACCAAACGCAGAAAACGGCTTGCCGCGGTATGGTGGCGCCATCTAGGTTCACTAATGGTAAACAAGGCCTTGTGATGTCATTGCAGACCACGAAAACGCACGATTTAGCGGGAAAATCAAAATTTTAACTTACATTAATTTCTCAGTGCATAATGCATCGTTAGCATTCGGACAAACGCTGAGGGCACTATAAAACCCGAACTCTTTCAAATAACAAACTTGTGTTTTGTCTTCATGGCTCCTTTAAAAGATTAACTTATTTTCCAAGGGGGGGAAAGGGCGTTAAACTGACGACGCCAGCAGAGCCACTTTTTCATCTTTTTTGTCGATATGTTCGCGATTTTATGACAGAAGCTTTTGTTACAAACACTGTCCGACGGCTTTGTATTGTAAGCATTTAGAGTGGCATTCAGCCTTCGTGACAACGCTGAAAGCCGTTCAAAACAGGCTTCTGGAAGAATGACAGGAAGCAGAGGAACAAACTTTAAGGGGGTAAACGGTGTGGTTGTCCGACCAGTTTCCCCCGTGAATGCAGCACCACGGCCGCTCGATCAAGTGCACGCATTGATTGAGCGGCCATGGCAGTACTTTAGTCCAGATACACCTGGCACTTGACCGCTGTCCGTTCTCGAGAGACCAGTCTTGTGGTCCTCGAGCAGGGACCTGCTCAGGTGCGCGCTCCCATTGGTTAATGACGGAGGACGGGCTGCATGACGGTACCACCCAGGCACAACTGAGGAGGAAAAAATATTGGAAAAAATTACGCCCATCTTCCCGCGAGGGGAACCCTGATGTGATGCGACGCATCGGGGGGGGGGGGGGGGGGAGGGGTTCAATTGGTGTTTCTATTGGGTGGATTCTCTAAATCGCGTGAAACGTGTTGTGAACGCGTAGGATGCATTCCATATCACATGCGGGTGTTCTCATACGCGCGAAAGATGGGCGTATTCTTTTACTGAGAGAGAGAGAGACTGGCTGCCATTTTCAGCGGTTGCACTTTACTTTGAGCACGACGGCTTTGTGGTCGCTGAAGTACACGGTCAGTGGATCGCGAGCGCTGACTGAACCGCCGCAACGCGCTACCCCCTTTATATTCACAGCGCCTGAAGGAGAGGAGACAGCGGAGGAGAGTCGCGCATGCGCGCACTTGCGCGCCGGAGCAGACGCGAGCGGAGCGAAGCGCGCGCGCAGCTGTTGTTAATATGTTAATGAGACGGAGTGAGAGTGTTGCGCACAGCTGTCGGAGAGAAGAACGGAGGAGAGTTGCGCATGCGCAGCTGGCGCCGGAGGGACATACCCCCGAGCAAGAGATGGGTCGCATCTAAAAAATTTTACTGCGAAGCAGTATGCCTCTAACCAGCCAAGGAAATTTTAGTGTCCGCGTAGGCAGAAAACTCCCAGGCTACTACTGGCTACACAAACATCCCAGGCTACATACTGGCTACTGGCTGCACCCAGGCTACACAAACACACTACTGGCACCGCCAGGGATCGAGCCTGGGCTCGAATGGAGAAGCGGAGCGAGAGCCCGTCGTCTTGCCGACTAAGCTACGCCAACACGTGGGGACGGGGAGACAGACGGTGGTTTGGATTCAGCGTCTGGGAAGGGGAAGGGCGCTTCTTGCCGACACATGAAAAAAAGAGTGAGGGGGAGGCAGTGAGAGAGATGAAGCTATAGCCGCGCGTGCCCCTTCCGCCTCACCCTTCAACAGACACTCCTCTCCACTATTTGTAGAGCCACGTGTGTGACTTCCATGACGCCGCATGGGTAATCGCTGTAGGTGTCGTTCACAGCTTCGCAGCACAACCACCTTCGTAGATTGGAGCCAATTTTGTATTATCTCGCTGAGTGCGACCGTTGGCGGAGGGTGGACATCTTATTCCGGTAGTCTACGCTGTGCTGCGGCGGCCCGGGCGACTTAGTAGAACAGTCAGCCCTGGGGAACAGCCCTCACTCCAGGACCCCTTGAAACCGTTCGGCTTCTCGGGCTCTCTTTACCACCAAAGCTGGTCATCAGGGTCCAAGCTGGACAGGGCTCTCTCCCAGTTCTCAGGGCAGCCGACACTCCGCTTCAAGCTAGGTATAAGCCCGCGACTTCCTGCACGCACTGAGCGCCATCTACTTTCTATTCTTCTGTGATACTGTTAAACGAGTATACCGCCTTTCGGCTTGAGTATCCTAGGGGTACAATCGTAGCCCTTGGAGCGAATGAGCAAGGTCCGAGCCCCAGCAGTGACAAAATTTTTCAAAGAACCGTGACATTCTTCTTGCTCTAAAATGCTCCCTTGGCTCAATTCTGCGCATTTTTTTCGTTTATAAGGGTGGATTGGTATAAGGGGCGAGGTGCGGCACATCGGCACTTCCCGGTTTGCACTTCCCGGTTTGCAACATCGCTCTCTTACTCGGTACGCGCCAATCTTCCCGATGACAGCATCACCATCATGGCCATCGTCCTCATCGGCACCACAGAGCAGGCGTTGCCGCGGCCCCTGCAGCCGGCTTCGGCTGGCCCACCGGGGGAGACGTCATGTTTTCCCGGTGGATGCAGCCGGAAGAGGAGTACAGGGACCACTTCAAGCCGGGTAAGCAGCCGCAAGCGAGGGCGTCAGCCAGTCTGCATTCCACAGCGGAGCTGTTTACATGTGCAACTCCCATACGCACCCCCACTCCCCCATGCGTTACGAGGAGGCACCCGAACCGGGAAATGTCCGCGAACAGAAAGCACCCACGAGCAGAAATCGGGGTAGAGAAAGCGGGCGCAGGTGGCGCTGGGCGACAGCCGAGACTAGAGTTCCTGTACATGCTAGAGTTCCTGTATATAGGGAGCATATACAGGAACTCTAGCCGAGACACAGGGGAGGGTGGAAATTCTCGGGTTTGCCATAGTTGCTGCATTAGAGCCGCGGAGAAGGCACGGCGCGCAGCAGCAGTGCAAAAGCGGGGTGGGGGGACAGTGTGTGACGTCGAACGACACCCAGCCGCTCCCGCGTGTACACTTATACACCACCGGCCGGCAAGACGCAGCAGCTTCGCGCACTCCTTTGGACCGCGGACCGGTCAATCGTGTTTTGCTTATTGAATGTGTGCCACCCAATGAAACCGTAATGGCTTCGCTAGGACCTAATCTGGCACCATATGAATGTTTTGGCCCACCTTTTTTTTTATTTGCTGCCATAGAGGACAGTTTAATTCCGGCGGACGGAAGACGCAGTTTAAAGTCAAAAGCCAACGAAGTGCCACCAAACGAGCACTGTGCATGCAGACAGTACATCGAAAGACGTGTATACATCTCTGACCGTTTCGATGACAAGCCGGCACTACAATGTACCATTAGAGATCTCTCCCACTATTCCGACAGCTCACTTAACGTTCTCCATAAAAATCTGCGATGACCGCTTCGTCGTCAGCTGTTGGCTTTCCATTGTAGGATGCTAGTCCTTCTATATGAATTCCAACCTGCTTCTGTCCTGCATTCCTCGGAGCCGTACTTTACTCCAAAATTTACTAGTCACTTTAGTGTTCAGCATAGTATTCAGCATCTGTTAAGTTGATTTGACTGATCGTAGGGTTTAACGCGCCAACGCAACGCAGGCGATGAGGCGCGCCGTAGTGGAGGGCTCCGGATTGATTTTGACCACCCGGTGATCTTTACCGTGCGCCGAAACCTCGTACACACGGGCGTTTTTGCTTTTCGTCTCCATCAGAAAAGCGGCCGCCGCGGCCGGAAATCGAACCCGCGTCCTCGTGCTCAGCAGCGCAACGCCTTAGCCACTGAGCCACCGCGGCGGGTCATCTGTCAAGTGCAGGGCACTTTAGAGGACCGGCTTGACGTCGTAGCTCGTCTGCGGTCACGCTATCTAGCCACTAGGCGTCACGCACCCAAACAGAGGCTTCGAAAAGATACCCGCTGGTCCCTAGCTCGACTCAGCCTTCTGGCCAAAAGTTAAGAGGATACTTGAAAAACAGGTTTTATATGCAGAACCGTTCAAAACGCCTGGAACCACTTGCAACAGTCATACATGTCCCCATTATTCCGCGCAAAAGAAATAACTGCAGGTACATTTGAGGCAAAGTACATTTGAAGCAGGTACATTTGAGGCACTTGACCGATAGTTCCCGCGTTCATTTAGTTAGGAACGCTCGTTCGGTTAGTTTTTACGATAGCAAGCGAAAAAAAAAGTGGCCACAGAAGAAAAAAATCAATGCATTAAAAATGGCACCGACAGGCAGCACGTGCGAGATGAATGCAAGCACAAAAAGAACAGAACTCCCGCTCGTGCTATTCCAGGTAGAACAAGAAACAAAACATAAGGAAAGAGATGTGAGATGTTGTTAGAAGCAGGTGCACGAGCACTGCGAAAGCAGGAAAACTGAACTGCATTGAACACACCTCTGTTCAATTCATCATGAGAGGAGTGAGACAGGACATGAGACAGAGATAATGAGTGAATGAGTGAGTGAGTGAGACAGAGCGAGTAACAGCGTGAGGGGTGGTAGCAAAGAGCAAAGAACGGCCAGCTCCTGTGGGAAATCACTGCTCTGCACTTCTAACACCATTCGGGTTGAGTGGAACTGCCTTAATTGTTTTTTCCACCCCTCCAACAGAGCCCATATTAAATAAGGGATCGCAAAATTGTAAGACCAAGTTGGTGATTCAGTAGATTAATGTGCATCAACACCACGTGCATCTCTCGCAGCAACAGCAGGAACACACAGTTCTTTATTACCATCAAAAATACCAAAAGCATGAGAATAGGGATTTTCCTGCGCAACGATTTTCAACGTCACAAATAGTGAATTGTGCAAAGCTTGTATAAAATGTTATCTTTAAAGAAAATCAGAAAAGGGTGTACAACAGATGCTATCTTTAAAGAAAATCAGAAAACGGTGTACAACGGTAAAATTGATGGATACATATGGGAACTTCTGTTGAGCCTGTCATTTGAACACACAGAAACATTAGCAACATCATAAAACCGACTGCCTCCCTCACAAGTGGCATTGCTTTGTAATAGTTTTGATTTTGGCCAAATGTTTCTTTGCCTGCTTGTACAGGTGCAAACAACTTCTGCAGGCGAATGTATAAACTATCCATCCTTTTTACTGCCGGTGTACCCCCTAGATTACTAAAGGAATCGTGAACTAATTATCTGGGTCTGCTTCAAAGATGGCATCACTGCACACCGTGCTACTAACTGCATGCATATTTTGTTCAATTTTCCCAGGTGGCAGCACCACACTGGCACATGCTGTTCTGTGCAATGAAAAAATAAATATTTGCGAAACAGCCGAGAAGGAGCAATGCCAGTTGAATTATTTGTTTGTAAAGAAGCAAGGCATTACGTGTCGAAAAAAATTCCGGCAGACTCTTAAGAGTGCGCAACACTTGCAGTCCAGATGGTGAAGAGCTCTCAAGTAACTGCGGTGCTATGAATATAACCATGTTTTAGCAGGAACACTCTCAAGTGGCACGTCTAGCACTATGGCATTAAAACCTGTTATACCTCCGAAGCCAGTCTGAACAGATCAAACCTGTTTTACCAGCGGTACTATTGAAAAGAGCAGAAGCCGAACAGCGTTTTTTCGCTCAGCACGTGAAACTGTCCACAACAGATACGAAATCTGTGCTCCTCCATGTGACTTCGTGGATTCCCAGGTGTTGCCCAGCAACACAGGCACAGACGCCCCCTATTTTTATCTTGCTTCTAAGGCGTGATGTGTGGTTGATGACATGCTTTTATGACCACGTTTCGGCAACAGCAACGCTGCTGCCTTTTCTCATAAAGGAACACGTCAGGCTTCTGACTTGGAAACAGAAAAAGCCAGTGTAACTTTCCAGTTAGCCTTTAGTGCTTCTTTAAAAACGATTTTTTGACACCTTCAGGCCTCAACATAAAAATCAAATGTGCGGTTCGAAGTGCTTATGCTGCACTTAAAATAACTGAGGATTAAGCAATCAGTAAAGTCTCCCCAGGGCGCTTTTTTACAATACAATTACGGTACAATAGTACGGTACAATTCGAAGACTAAAAACTGATTGCTCGCTCCACGAATATGAGGGCTGGATTACAGCAACGATCGGTATCGATTTCAGTCAATTCAAAATATGAATGCAATTTCAATTGCCATACTCTCGAGATACAAAAAAAAAAACCCAAAAGCAAGCTATTTGTTTGACTGACTCGAGTCAAGGCTGAGCATTTGAAAGTTTATTTGACCGCATAAAAGCAGCAAAAGATGCTTGTTGGAGTAGTGAGAAACATGCTTCAGCACAGTAAGCCGAGCATTGGTACAAAACGACTCACAGGAACCGCAGAAAGCCTTTGGGGCTCATACCCACTAGAAAATTGGCCAGAAATCGGGAGCTCTGAGGGGCTCATGTGCCCGCTTCACAAAATTAACGAACCGGAAACGTGAAGGTACTAAAATAGTGCATGCTGTGTGACACCTGAACGTGATCATGATGGCACGTGAGTAGAACATGTGCAGACCAGCTGTGCAGAGCTCTTGTACTTCCTTTTGTTCTGCCCTTGTTAGCACATTCCTTTTCATCATGTCGAACGACCAACTAACTCCCCTGATAGCGTCGAAAGCCAAGAATAAGAGACAAATACAATTTTGCAGACTCCCGCCTTTAAAGCACTTTAAGTGCTCCGAGAAATTTTTTTTCCCCTCCATCAAAAAACAACCACCACGGCCATGATCGAAGCCATTGCTCAGCAGTGCAACGCCTTAAAGCGGCCATGCAGACAAAATAAAAGTTTGTTTTAATCGAAAGATTTCGTGTTTTGTGGTGCCCCCAGTGCTTGCCTCGAAGCAAACAATGTTTTAATCACTGACAAATTAATCCACTTAAATTAAAATTTTCCCGCCAAATTGTGTTTTCGTGACGTCTGCAATGATGTCATATGTGCTGGGAAGTCTTGTTTACCATTAGCCAACGTAGATGGTGCCACCATACCGTGGCGGGCCGTTTTCTGCCTTTGTTTTTGACCATAATTGCACCTGGCTTGTTTTTGTTAAGGTAGAAAATAATCATTTCATGTAACATGGTGTTCGCTCAACAAATATGGTCACGTATGACACCGTCACTTACGCGAATCAGCCAGTGTCATCTGTGACAACCCCAAAACACCGCAGTGCTGTGCAGCTAAAACAGCATAGTGCACGCAGCACCAACAACTGTACGCATCAGTTCTTCTATGTTTACGTGTACGTTCGTAACTTCCACTGTTCACCCCCCCATTCTTACTGCTAGTATAAAAAGAATGTGACGTAAATGTAAGCTAAAATAGCTCATTCTGCAAGCATATAGCCCTCCTAATTTGCGTTTGCTTTTGCCGGCCTCGGCCAATCGCAGAGCTTTCACATATGACGTCATAGGTTCTCTTCCGGGAAATGAGCCAGTGGGTCGCATGGCCATTCCCCTCTTCCCTAATTACGTAGCTTATTTGAGCAAAGTTTATGTTAGAAGTGGTGTCAGCATGCTTCTAACGAGGCAATCTTTTGAATGAACAAAACTTGTGTTTTGTGTGGATGGCCCCTTTGAGCTTGTTTTTTTTCCTCTCTCTGCTTCAAAAGCGGGCTACATCCATCAGAACGCATCCTGTTCTACTAAAAACCAGGCACGCAAAGAGAGGCTGAATCTAGTCAGGGAGCAACTTTTTAAGGAACACCTTCTGCTCAGGATTGCTTTTGCAGCTTGGAGAGAAGAAAACCAAGTCTTAGTCACTGAGCCCCCCCCCCCCCCGTAGATTGTGTGAAAGAAGTAATATTCAGCAGTCATTACTCGTGAAAAGCGATGCTGCGAAAAACAACTACCAGCGGTAGCTCACCGGCCACCGTACGTGAGCAACCGACGCGATGGAGACATCTCATCAAACTGACACTTACGTGGTGCGTACACTTTTGCGCATGACTGTACATACTTCTTTTTTACTATAGGAGCAAGGCACACACTGATATAAAGCCTTCCCAGTTTTGGCAATATGTATTCCCCACATACATGGAACTTTCGCACCTGTATCCTTGTCTACAGTAACCTCACTCACCCGTTTTATTTTTTTTCCCCCATCCCTGGCGGGGGCACCCAGGCGTGTACGTGTGCGCAGTGTGCGGCAACGAGCTGTTCGAGAGCGGCTCCAAGTTCGCTCACAAATCGCCCTGGCCCTCGTTCAGTCAGACAGTGCACCCCGACAGCGTGCGCAAAGTACCCGTGAAGAACTCACCAAACGCACTCAAGGTGAGCATACACGAACACATGTTGGCCGTTAAAGCATCGTTCTATGTTTTTTTTTGCACGGCAAAGCTACACTTTAGCTATGAGGCGAGCCATAGTAGAGGGCTCTGGATTAACTTTGACCACTTGGAGATGTCTAGGACGCGCCAAAATCTCGACACACAGGCGTTTTCACCTCCACCTTATTTGTTTTGTTTTTTCATCACTCAGAAAACAAAAGCGTGATTTTTTTTTTACTTCAAATTTACACATTCCTGAGCTAGCCAGTTTGTAATTTACCTCAGTAAAAAATGCGCATTTCAGAACGACACAGGGCTAACGGACACAGGAAAAGTGCTGCCTTTTAGCTACAGTTCCAAACATTGTCTAATCACATTACCTGGTCAATATTTGAGAGTGTGAAGCTCAAATCACAAATTTATTTTCTGGAAGGGGGGGGAAGGGGGGGAGGGGGGGCTCAGTAAAGAGGCCATGAAAACAAAATGTAAGTTTGGTTCATTTCATTCAAAATATTTCCTCTTGAGAACAACACTGATACCACTTTTATTGCAGACTCCACGCAAATAAGCTATACAATTAGGAAAATAGAGAATACGCATGTGATACACCAGCTACCTTTCTGCACTGAACTTGTG
This sequence comes from Haemaphysalis longicornis, assembly GCF_048455015.1. Taxonomy (NCBI): domain Eukaryota; kingdom Metazoa; phylum Arthropoda; class Arachnida; order Ixodida; family Ixodidae; genus Haemaphysalis; species Haemaphysalis longicornis. The sequence goes on from NW_027526385.1 coordinate 97,931,517, forward strand.
ATGCATTATGGACAGCTCATTGCAAATCGCTGAGGCCGGCAAAATTCAATGCAAATTAAAGTGGGATTATGAGCTTGCAGAATAAACTACTTGGACTTAAATTTAGTGCACATTCTTTTTTACAGCAGTAAGAATGGTGGTGTAAACAATAAAAGTTACCAATGAACTTGTAAACATAGAAGCACGGTGTGTGGGGCTTGTTTGATGTGACACTGGCCAACTGACACAAGCGACATTGCCTTACGTGACCCAGTTTTTCAAGCATACCCAATTTTTCACGAATGTTTACTATCAACCGTGACAAAAGTAAGGCAGGTACAAATCTGGTCACAAACAAAGCAAGTGTGGACGCAGTCCTTCAGTGGTATATCTGCGCCATCTATGAAGGCAAACAGTAAACAAGGCAACAACACAAAAGACTGTCTCGCTGTTCACAGCAGCCATAGTCAACATGCTAACTTCCGTGTAAGGTACATTCCCTGAAGACATCATGGATGCCCCGAAACACACGATTTAGCTGGAGAATTGAAATTTTTACTGAAAACGTTTTATTCTTCAGTGAATAAAGCATCGTTTGCTGCTGGATAAGCAGCGGGGGCAGCACAAAACACCAAATCTTTTGAGTAATACAAACTCACATTTTATGTTTATGGCTCCTATAAAAAACTCGTTCCACTCAATGTGAAAGCTGTCGGAAGTTCAGAGCAGTGATTCACCATAATGGGCTGTAGCGGCGTTATCCACTCATTCTTACCACCCATCATGCTCTTCGCCGCCCTGCCTCATTCCTCTCCTGATGAATTCAACGGAGGTTTGTCCAATGCATTTCAAATTTCCCGCCTTCACAGTGCTCGCGCGCCCCTGCCTGAAACTGCGCAAGTGGAAATTCTGCTCTTTTTGTGCTTGCTTTTCCTCTCGCACGTGCTGGCGTTGCACTGCCACTTTTTTTCGCTTACTATCGTAAAACCCAACCCAATGAGCGTTCCTAACTAAATGAACGCGGGCGCTGCCGGTTAACTATGTACTATAGTATTCTGCCTCAAATGCACCTGCAGTTTTCTTTGCGTTACACAGTGGGGAGATGTATGACAAGCGGCAGTGGTTCACGAGTTTCAAACAGTTATGACCATTTAAACCGCTTGCCTTGCGAAGCCTCGGTGGGATGCCGCGATGACAAAACGCCGTGGGGCTCTACTTCGGTCCAGCGAGCGAGCTACGACGACAAGTCAAGCCCCTAAAGTGCTCTGCACTTAAAATGACTGAGGATGGCTCCCACCAAATTCCCAGTGACCATCGTGCTGTCTCCAACTTGCACACAAGCAACAAACTGACAGTGCAGTGAAGTGCAAATGCCCGATGCACCGCAACACACAACACATTATGCTCAACAACTGCATCCATCATAATGATGACAAGACTGAGCAAAAACTTAAAGGGGTCGTGAAGATATTTTTTTTTTTTAAACTGTGTTGTGTGTGTGCTTATAACCATGGAACCTTGATAAACAAACAATGCATACCCGTTTTGTTGCCCGATATTGGCAAATAGGAAAACAAATGCAGTTATGGTTTCACTGAGGCTTTCCTCCTCAACTCGTGAAGTGACGTTTCAGTAAGTCAGTAAGAAGAGCCAATCACAGTTCTCCCTCGTCTGCACAACATGTCGGCATAGAGCAGGCTTGCGAAGGGTCAGATAAAGCTACAACATCGGCGCTATGATGAAACTTGCCCTGAACTGAACGGGAGATATCTGATCTCTGATACGACTGATCAACATGGTCGAACTTTGAGTCAACAACGCCGGCGAGTGGCGCAGGCAGAAGTAACCACGTTTAATGTAAACTGGGCATTCGTAAACTGTTTACGCCGTTTCGCACGAGTCTAAACTGTCGTTCTGCTAGCCGATATTCTTGCACAAGTTTGGCGATGTCTGTCTCACGTAGACTGTAATGTGAGTTGCCCGAACGTGAAGCTTCTGACCTGAACGAGATGAATGACCGACCGCTTAAAATGAGAATTTATTACATAAACACGCTTATCGAAAGAACTTCGAGTAGTGGGAACTCAAAACCCACCCGTCATTTACTCATCAAGCGCAAAAATAACTTGCGAGAAGCAGCGATACAGCGCCGAGACGCAGTTTGATTGCTTTCCTGCTTCGTTGATTGTATACGCTCCCCTTTGGCTTACGGCAGAAGCGTTCAGCAGTAAGTTGGCGGTTAAAGCTCTGGGTTGATTATAATTTATAAAAACACAACAGAGTGCTAGGTTACAAATGCAAAGCGGCTTTTATGCAGCAGTTTTTCACTGCGCGCGTTTCACACGTCAATAGTGTAGTGGATAAAGTGTCTGACTAGGCTGGCCGTAACGTTGGGCTGGCACGGCGGCCGCAAGTTTGAATCGCACGCGGGCACTTTTTTTTTTTTTTTTTTGCTTGAGCGGTTTTGTGCGATTTCATGCGAAAAAGGTAAGATTCCGAAGAGAATTCGGCAAAACAACGCGAAATTCAGCAGGGAAACTGGCTACAAACTGTACAAACAGCCAATACAATGCTGCCAGACAACTGAAGCGGTCACGACACCGTTCACGTGGATAGAAAACTGTTTTTGGTAACGAATAAAGGATACATAATTTTTAAAATATCGGGTTTGCAGCTTTGCAGAACAACATACACAAAGAACGTTGAACACACTGAATTCTCGAATGTACTTGACGTGACGTCACTGCCAGTTGCGCTGCCGACCGACGAAGCGCGCATGGTTGCTTGCAATGCGCCTCAAAACGAGAATTTCAAAGGCGCCTCCTAAATTCCAGAAGCAATGAATTGTGAAAATATTTGGTATTTATGTTCTCAAAAGGTCGTTCAAGTAGACAAAATTAAGCAAAGACAAATGCATTTTCTCTTCACGACCCCTTTAACCCTCCCCTTAACTACTACTTTCTTTTTTTCTTTCGCAACACAGGTCTACTGCGGCCAATGCAACAGTGGACTGGGCCACGAGTTTCTGGGTGAGGGGCCCAAAGGAAAATCCCGCTTCTGAATATTCTCCGAGTCGCTGGACTTCAAGTCGAGGAGTAAGTGCCCTTTCTATACTGTAGCAGCTTAACAGGGCCTGCAGATGATATCGACGGCTTCCAACACTGCCACACAGGACTCCAAAAAAGCACAACTCCATTGCAAAAATGGCTCAGCTTTCACACTTCTAAACCTAGTCATCACGAGAAAAAGTAAACACTACTCACAGAGTCATTTCCGAAAGTTTGGATTTGTTTGAGAGCTTGCAGTTTGTTGTCTAGGTATGCGTACTAGATGATTGGATTCGGCTTTGAGCTTACACTGAAGCGAACAGAGAGAGACCACCCAGCTGGGGCACTATCGATGGTGAGACTGAGGGACCAATCCCTTTCCCCCGGTCACGTGGTACCTTGGTCACGTGGTACCTTGGTACCACAGCGGTGAAGCTCCGAGCGAGCAAAGCGATAAGAAAGACAGGCGCAGCTTGTGTGCCGGTGGCTGAAGGTCACTTGCAATGCAATGAATAACCTTAAAAGAAGTAGCGCAGTACAGCTCTAAAAAACTGTCTCCTCGATCCCACTGAAACTCTACGCCGGTCGCTTGCCCTCTGACTTACTCAAATGGTACTACAGTGAAGATTCATCCTCATGAAGCACATTTCATACCGTACCTGGCAGGGGGCCAAAAAATTGTTACACAAAAAATCTCTATATTTTCGAGAGGTGAACATATTGAGAACATGTAGGGAGGGGGCGAGAAGTTTAGAAATTTCAAATTTTCGTAGTAAATATTGCACAACTCTGGTCAAATACCGGGCATTGTGGGGCTGTCGCGTGGTGGAAAGTGTGAGCCCTTAAATAAAACAAGGAATTGATAAGCGCAAGCATTGACTCCAAGATTTGCTTGCAGCAGACCATCTGAGATTTCAAAGCCACTTGTTCAGACCCCTTTTCACGCAACCGGGTGGCGGGAGGTGCAATCCGCTGCTGCTGGCATTGCTCTTGCACAGTTTTTAATTCCTCGTGCACACATATCAAATGGCTCAGTCGGAGCGGTGGGCAGCCAACCGAATGTAGTGGCTGGTGAAGCGGGGCAGTGGGTGGCATTTCATCTGCAGCCCACTGTTGAGAGAACCCTGCCTTAAGGGGAGACACTGCTCTTAAAAAAACTTTTTTAATTTTTAAGTAAATTCTGTGAAACTTGTCAGACTTGCTGCTTTTCCTCCACTGATTTCAAATATGGCATTATTTTTTTAGTTTGTAAATTAGGTCCCGAGATAATTATAGGTAATTAACAATTTTTGGAGGAACAATAGACAAAACTGTGTTGGTAAGAAAACTGTAATCTTTACATTTTCCAATACTATGAACACTGGTGAGTGCAATAAGACAATCAGTTTTTTTATGCGTCGCTTGGAACTAATTTTACAGCTCATTAAACTTCAGTGTTTGAAGTTGGCACTCAAAATGGCTCCTTGCCAGTGTTGCCACCAAGGTTTAATGAGCTGTAAAATTAGTTCCAAGCGACGCATCAAAAAACTGATTGTCTTATTGCACTCACCAGTGTTCATAGTATTGGAAAATGTAAAGATTACAGTTTTCTTACCAACACAGTTTTGTGTATTGTTCCTCCAAAAATGGTTAATTACCTATAATTATCTCGGGACCTAATTGACCAACAAAAAAATAATGCCATATTTGAAATCAGTGGAGGAAAAGCAGCAAGTCTGACAAGTTTCACAGAATTTACTTAAAAATTAAAAAAGTTTTTTTAAGAGCAGTGTCTCCCCTTAAAGTGATCTGACTTAGAACAACAGCTTCTGCTGAAACTACCTGACCACGCTTCCCTACAGGTGATATTCACTGCGATACACCTCACACAGTTGTCCCGGCAAGTTGTTCCACCTTGGCATATCTCTCTATGAATCACAACAAAAAAAAAAAAGAAAAACCGGAGCAATTGATATTGGCGTTAGGCTTTTTTGTTGTTGTTATGATAAGGAAGGAGAAATTCTTTGTCAAGGCAGTAAGTATGCCAGGTAGTGTTGTGGCAGGTTTTATTCATGGCCATACATCAGACACCCAAATGGGTTGATTCTTCATCTAGTAAGCGCCCTACTTTACCAAGGGGCATTATAGCAGGGGGTTACAGATGAATGAAGAAATGATTTAAGGGTTTCAGCTAAAAAAATTCCATGTTCACACCGCCAGCTGATAAAGGCCAGTGTGGCACAGACTAGCAATGACTGGCGAAACGTATGTGGGCAACTTTAAAAATAGGGAGAGATGACTGCCGCAGCTTCCAAAACAACAGCATCTCACAAAAGGCTCACCTGCCGACCAGTCAGCAAAAATGCGAGTTAAAGGGGCCTTGAAAACAAAATTCAACGTTTTTCACGATGGAAGAACTAGCCTTTCATAAAACTTACTTAGTTCCGTTCCAGCTGCAAAAGAAGTTATTTTAAACCAAAAAAAAAGCGAGAAATATCAAAAATCTTTCAAATTTCTCACTAAGGTGACATATACTGGGCAGGAGTGATGTATTATGGGCTGGCACTGCAAACTTATCAGTGTGATAACTACGTGTTATCAAGCAGTTATCAGTGCGATAACTCATTTTATGTTAGCACAAAGTTATCAACTGATAACTGCAGCAAAACTAGACATTACACTATAATGGACCAACCATGTTCCCTGTTTATTGCTCAGGTCAGCAGCCACCAAATGCCCACAGTAGATTCTGTGATGTCATACAGAAATCACCACAAACTTGCTGGGTAGTCACCCCTGCTTCATACGTTTTCTGCAATCCCTATATTTGTCTGAAGTTTGCGATAAAATTCATATCGTTGTTGTTGAGGCAGGGCAGTGTTTCTAATGAACCAGACATGTATTTTGTCTCAGTGGCCCATTTAAAGGAGCCATGAAGACAAAATACAAGTTGGGTTTATTAGAAAGACTGCTTAGTCCCGATAACAATGATACTAATATCATCGCAATCTTCGAACAAATAACGGATATATTAAAGAAAACGTGTGAAGCAGTGGCGACCCCCTAGCCAATTTCCCGCAACTTTTCTATGACGTCACGGAACCTTGTTTGTGCGATTGGCGGCCGCCTAACTGACCTGTCGCGACGACACATGACTGGACGTCTGTAATGGGGCCCCTAGTTCCATTTGACCGCATCACTTGAATGCTAACGTGCAGCTAACGCACTGAAAATTGTGTTTTATTGTTGGCCCGTACGACGTCATTCTTGCTCATAACACGTCACTGTGGCGCGAAATTTGAAAGTTTTAAATACTTCTTGCTTTTTTTTCGTTAAGAAAACATCTTTTGGGGCTGTAATGGAGGTGAGTGAGATGCTGAATCCTAGTTCTTTCAAATTAAACGAAGTTGTATTTTCTCTTCATGGCTCCTTTAAGAACACGGGTAGCAAAAAAGTGCGTTTCTCTAGTGGAGCAAACCCTTCGTGGCACCAAGATCTGCGACGCAAGTTTGTAATGATGACGCCCATTTCTCTCCAAAGATGCCCATACACACCACCACACAAAAATCGTGGCAGGTTTGCACTGAAGGGGCGGTCGTTTGATCGCAGGATGGAAAGAATGCGCAACACCTGTTGCCCTTGCTCTCCTTTTAAGGTGATTGACTTTGATTGATTTTGGGGTTTAAAATGCCAACGCTACACAGGCGATGAGGTGCACTGTAGTAGAGGGCTCCGGATTAATTCTGACCACCTGGGGATCTTAAACATATGCCCAAATCTTGAACACACAGCGTTTTTGCTTTCTGCCTCCATCAGCAGGGGTGAGACAGCCCAAAGAGATTTGGGAGCAGTTTTCGGGGCAGCAAAATTTCGATTTTGGAGCAGAAGAATCTTGATTTGGAGCATTTAGGGACATTTATTATATCGTCTTGTGAGCTTAAAAAATCATAATTTTAGTAATTTGAAGGGTCAAGTACACATTCCGATCAGTTTTGAATACACAGAACACTGAAACAGCCTTACGTGAAATAATTTTTTAAGAGTATCACAAAGTTCTAACTGCACTACCTTCTTCCTAACTAGTGATATTGTGTTGCGGCTGTACGCAACACTGACAACAAAACTGACGTTAACATTATCAAATTTAAAGGATCTACAATTGTGGTGTGTTTTTTTACCATTTCAATGCTAAAATTATTATTTTTGTAATCCCAGGCTGCGTTGTACGAACAACTGTAGTCACGGCAGCAGTTGAGCAACTTCGAGCTAACGGTCGCATAGCCCAACCAGCCTACCTGTTGCAGTCCGTGGGGCGCACGTTCACCCCATGGTCTTTTGAGTAGCGTTACTGTTTAGCCACCTAGATTTTGGCATTAAATTTCACTTCGCAACATCAAATGTTATTAGTCGTGAGCTATGGCAACCATGCAGTCCTGCAGCCATTGGGCGCTGCCTAGCGTCACTAAATAAGCTACGCTTAAGAGTACCGCCACTTCGCGCACCCGGAGGCTTCTGAGGACCATTTTGTGTCTGGCTTGCAGTGTTGCCATCTCTCCGAACGAAACCGCCGCCGGTTGTGACGGGTTGAGTGTGACCAGCCGCTCTAGCGCCTGCGCAGCCGAGAGAGAGAGAGAAAGAAGAGAGAGATGCCCAGAAACAAAATGGCTGCGCCCATATGTAAATAAACATCACGTGGTGCCGACCAACCAATGGAAATCCCGGCGGCACATAACAATGAGAGAAAAAAGTGTCGATATTCTAAAAGCCTTTATTTAGTGATGCTAGCGCTGCCTGAACAGGTCGCAACGCCGCAGCACAGCCCACAACTTTCGTGTCGACCGTTCCACCCCCGAGGCTCGCGATCACGCTTCGAAGCACAGCAACACCTCACCATTTTATAACACCACAGTGAGCCAAAAAGTTCACCTCACGAACCCAATTATAGATGCACGCACCGCGTTTCGCACTTTAGGACAAGCCACACGGAAGCCTTAGGCCCCACATTTCAATGAACTTTTTTTCGAGCCGCGCAACTTCTCGTAATCTCGCACCAATCTCAAACCACAACCCCGGGTTAACGTCACTGTTCAGAGCCACAACTGATAGAATTAATAGACTGGAACCCAGCTGATAGCGTAAAATAAACCAGGGAAAATATCGGCGATGCACACTGAGTGCGTAAAGTAGGCAGTAGCAGCCGGATCAGGCGGTGGCCATGTTTGTAGCCACAGCGATGCCAATCAGGAAGGCTGTTTCAGTGAACCGGGACGGAAAGCCAATCGTGTTTTAGAAGCTATCGTTTGCTGCATTTCGGTCTTTCTATTCCTGCCATTTCTGTGTTTGCAATTGATCGACAATAAAAGTGATGACCAGGATGCGCGAGGCTTTCGTCCCCGCCGGAACTGACATGAGCATCAAAATCCGTGCCTTTCAGGCTCTTCTGGAGCAGTTTGGCGCAGTTTTCACAATTTTCATGCTTTTGGAGCAGCTTGGCGCAGGAAAATGGAATTGTATCAAAAAGGCACAATATGCGCAGCTGTCTCACCCCTGCTCCATCAGGAAAGCGCCTGCCACAGCTGGGAATTGAACCCGCATCTTTGGGCAAGGCGATAGACTTAAGACTTAAGCCCCATCATGCAAAAAAAACGGCTGGCATTAACATCCCAGGCTAAATGCTGCAATGTATATTTCTGTTGTCACGTTGTAGCTCCATTATGAATGCCTGATTGTTGTTTCTGAGTTGTTATTGAGCGTGATTTTATGAAAAAAAAAATAAAAGCCCTAATCGGAAGAGAAAGAAGGTTATGAAGCTTTCCCCCATGCAACCTGAGTCAAAGTCAAAGTCCAAAATACAAACTGCTTCAACCGTGCCGGAATGGCACAATCAAACAGACGTTAGCTTCATAATACAAGAGACCCAAATTCGATTCCGAACATGGGAAGCATTTTTTTCTTGAAGCTCTTGGTGCACCATTGCAGAAACCTATTGTGTAAGTTGGCTTTCCTGCACTGCGTCTTGGGCATAGCAATGAACAGCATCAGTGAGGCGAACAATGCCAGCAGTAAAGCATAGAAAGTTCACTGATCATCATCATCAATTTGGGAAACTCCCACAGTAAAGTTGGCTTTTCTGCAGTGCATTGTCCTTGGACATTGTCGTCGTCTGTGAGGAATAGAAAGCTTCACTTTAAATTTTTTTCGTTATTGTTTCCTTGCCGCTTTTCAAGCCGCCATGCCGCCAGCTGGCGTAGCAGACTCTCCTTGGTATTCTGAGTCCTTCCTTTACCCGACCCTCCAGTGGAGGGGATCCTTGAAATCGATTTGCCCATGCATAAGCACTGCGGAATCCTCTCCTCAGCCGAGTGGAGGAAGCAAATGGATTGGAGGAGGGACTCAGAATACGGCCCTCTGTCTCACTCATGACAGCGCTGCATGCCCCTTTTGAAGGCAATGGGAAAATGAACTAGCTCATGCCGCAGACTGCGGCGAAAGGGGGCCCCACTGCGATAATGACCATCTGTGCAAGTAATAACTTTGTGAGCTCACCTTCTCAGCGCAGGCTAGCTCGCAGACTTAACAAAATCTAACTGAGAGTCTCATGCGCTGTCTCAAGTTTCTGGCTCAAGTGTCTGGTAGCCTAGGAGAGTCTAGTCGGTCTTATTGGGCTTCAAGCAGGAAGTTCCTGTTTGAACCCATTCCCATTTCATCCTTCCCGCTTGTTCCCTCCCGTTTCAACCCGGCACAAAAGGACCTTCCCTTTTCGCCCTTTCCCATTTCGCCTGTTCCCATTTGAACCCGTTCCCATTTGACCCTTCTCGTTTGTTCCCTGCCGCTTCAACCCCGTACAAAGCGCCCTTCCCGTTTCGTATTTTCCCATTTAGCCCCTTCCGGGAATAACAAACCCAGTTTCGACTCGGTGACTCAGACCAAGGCGTGCAATTTTTGAAATTAAAGCTGCGTCCGACTGTATTTTAACCTCATGTTTTGATTTACGTCAGACGTAACCGAAAGTAAAAAATTACTTGCATTTGCCGTAACCTGAAAATTAAATTGAAGTTACGTCAAACATATTTCACCATAAAAAAATGTTACCGCTGGCGGAGCCAAAGTATGCAGACGCCCTATTAACCTGCAACCTTTTTGAAATGGTCCGTTTTACGATAAGCGGCGCCAATTAAAAAACAACACGTAGGTTGCTGCGTTACGTCCGACCCGGTACAGCATATGTGAATTACAGCTGAAACCACACCCTTCCGTCTGCTTTTGCGTTGGTCGAGTGGTCTGGAACGTGTTGTTCGCATGCGTACTCTGTGGCAGCGGTGATGGTGCCAGTCCCTACAGTTGCATATACGAATGCACATGCACTTATATGCAACACACACACAAAAAAGAAAGGACGAGAATTAACAAAATAGAACCTTTCCGCAGTCGCAGTGATAGTTTGTAGCAGCATGAAGCTGGGTGTTTTAACAAATGCAAATATTAATTTATAAGGGGTAATACAGGGCTACTGTTTTATTTCTACGTAGGAAAAAGATCTCGCGAAATATAATTACCAAATCTAACTAACTTCAGAAAAAACGTCTTTTATGAAAGCGGTAACAATTATGGGTAATGGTGGTGGCGTGTCGGTGGCGCCATCTACCTAGTAGAGTCAGAGTCAATGTAAAATAGAATTTGCCCCCGCGCTAAATATTTAGGCAAGAAATGAGTAAAATATGTTGTAGTTATCACTCAGTAACCTACACTGCCTTGCCCAGCACGCTTTTGGAGGCCTAAAAGTGCACTGCTAGCTCAGAAACTTATCTGAACTATTTGAGGGGGACGTTTTGGGAGCGGGTTGAGACGGGAAGGGTGTTTTGGGAACGGGTTGAAACAGAAAGCGGTCAAACGGGAAGGGTGTTTTCAGAACGGGTGCACACGGGACGGGCCAAACGGGAAGGGCGCTTCGGGAATGGGTTCAAGCGGGTCGGGTTCAAACGGGAATGGGTTGTTTCGGACTACACCCCGTCAAGCAAGCGCTCCAAGCTGTAACCGTGTGAACTCAGTTGTTCTGCAATGTCAGCATCCAGTGAGATTAGCAATGAGTGTGGAATTTGCATTGTGAGTTGCAATGTGGTGGAAACGGCTCCCATCTGGCCAGACCTACCATCCAGAATAATAAAGCTGACCAAGAGCAGGCTACTTACTACGATTCAGGTGGACTGCATACACAGGACCCCATATGGTGAAAAATAAAACAAGAGCAAAAAATAAATACAGTAGGACCCCGCTTATACGTTCCTCACTATTATGTTTTCCTGGTTAGTACACCGTGGTAGCGCAGTCCCACTATTACAATCCCCCTTAATATGTCGTCATATCACAAGATTCTCGCTTTATGCATCGCGATTCACAATTGCCGCAACCCTCTTCGCACTGGAATGCGCACTTGTGATGGTGCCCATACCTACTGTCACATTTTTTCTGCTAGAAACTTTGCTAGATTTCAGATCTTGTTTGTCTTAGCCACAACCATTGACGGCATCAAGAAAACTTAAAGCCCTCTCTCTTAAGACAAACTTTTCGTTCTGAGGGTATTCAACAAGGCACCAGCACGGGAACAATACATATAGCGAAAGAGTTTGGACTGCCCTGTTGCAGTTGAACTCTATTGTAAAAACCAATTGAACTGATCATTGTAAGAAGGTACGTGAGCCGTCTCAGTGATGAGGAATGCCACAAATTGATTTAACACTTGGAGAAGAGCAATCTCATTCTTGAGGGCTAGAAGAAGCGCCAATCAGACATTTTTAAACCTTGGAAATTCCAAGTAAATTTATTTTGTGTTTCAAATATGGCCGATGGCTTTTTCACAACGTTTAACAGCATGTTTTTGCAGTACTGACCACATGTTCGTGTCATACGTTTCCCGGCCACTGTTTTTTTCTGCGGTCCCACGAAAAATGTATAAGCGGGGCTCAACTGTATGAAGCGTTCGTCCTATTTACTAGTCTAGGCAGATGCAATCAAAGCGATTTCTTGAGCTAATATTTTTGTTTCATTTCCAGCTCAAAAAAGAGAGTCAGTGAGCAGCACGTGATCAGGTCCCAAGAAAGGTACGACAGAGGGTTCTAAGCCAGATGCCAAGCCAGACACCAAGCCGGACGCAAAGGCAACCCCCAGCACAGATGCCAAGAAGCCAGACGCCAAGCCAGAGACCAAGCCGGACGCAAAAGCAGGCCCCAGCACAGATGCCAAGAAGCCAGGCGAAGCTTCCACCAAAAACAGCCGTCTGAAGTCCGCCACCAAGCCGGGTACCAAGCCCGATGCCAAGCCAGAAACAAAGGCTACATCAGAGGTCGATCATGGGCAGGCATCCAAGGTCGAGCCGGCCACCCCACAGCCAAAAAAGAAGGCACAGCAGCCGCCCCCGTGACCAAAGACTGCAAAAGATGCGGCGTCAGACCCCATGTGACCTCCTCCTCCTCGCAGGCCCAAAGAGCCTGCCAAAGAAAAACCATGAGGCAAGTAGGAAGGCACAAAGGCATCTGTCGTCGACCCCTCTCCTGACCCTCTGCTGCCTGAACTGATTGGCTGCAGGCCTGTTGCACCACATGATGTCTGTTCGAAAAAGCCAGCCCAGGTCACGGACAGACGGAACTTTGCACAGACGCAGTCCAATGTTGGTAACCACAAAAATTGCAAACAAGACGGTGGACTTTACCATTCTACACAAAGAGTTGAGGCTTGAAGCCAGCTTCGCGAATGCCAGATTTGGAAGTTTTTTTTTTCATTGGAATGAGGTTTTCAGAGGTGAATGTGTTGTTTTGCAAAAAAAAAAAAAAAAAAAAAAAAAACACAGCCAATCCCTCCCCTAAAGAGAATAGGGGTGCACGCAAAGCTTGTCATCAGTCAGTATAAACCAAACCAAAACTCACAGCCCCATGACAACCCTTTATGAAATCCAAACACATCCCCAATCAACCCAAACCCATACATTATGTAACTGCTCGGCAAAAGGAGTTAAACGGAGGTACATATAATAGTACAATACAGAACATGGCACAAACTAACAATTGATTTTAGTTTTAGTCCAGGAAACAGGTACCATATTGTTGCGCGTATAACCCGCCCCTGCACATAATCTGCACCCTCACTTTCAGCCCCCCGTAAAGATAAAAAAAATCCTCGTGTGTTGCCCGCACGTTTGATACAGGAAAGGCTGCACCAAAGCTACTGCTCAAGCAACACATCACATACTATGTAGACATAAAAAGCGTATATCTAGCAAGTAGAATACACCGACTGCAAGGCGAAAGCCACAATTCACTAATAAAATGCAGTTGTTAGAGTACGCTCGTTCTTCCTTGTCCTTGTATGCTTTGCGCAATCACTGCAATGGAAGGCTTAGTCAGTGTTACTGTGTAGGAGCTTCACGGCACAATACTCATTGCCGTGAAGAAGCAATAATAGAAAAACCCCACGTATTATCCGCACCCCTACTGTGCCACTGAAATTTTTGTATTTTTGCTGCACATTATACGTGCGAAAATACGGTAATTTATATGAAAGGCCCAGTCTTCGTGCCTGTGTACAATCAACACATTCTACGCTCAAATAAACAATTGCATCAGGTTACAGAAAGAGAGGCACGAGATAACAGTCATGCTTTCACACGAGGCACCCCTTCTTTCCCTCTCTGATTATCCAAAATCAAGGGGCGCTATCTTGTTCTCATGTTGGGCAATAGATGGGCGGCTTACACACACGTCGTGGTTTTTGTGCAAGAAAAAGCTTCAATGATTTCTTTTGACAAGGGTTGTCTGGTGAAACAGAGAGCAACTTGCGACATCCCCGCAGTCCTCGCAGTGCGCCGCTAAGTGCAAGCTGACGGTTACTAGTTTCAGATTACATTAAGGTTTGCTCACCCTTTTGCTTAGATATGCCTGGTCTGTCCCGTATAGGAGAAAACGAATGCCTGCAATCAACGTGCGTGGTCAACAGCGCGGAGAGTTTCAAGAGCTGTGCGCACGGGGTCGTATACAAGATTCCTCTCACATGTGGACGAATATATATCAGACAGACTGGGCGGCACCTAAGCAAAAGGTTGAGCAAACACCAACGTAATCTGAAAGGAGTCGCTGTTAGCTCGCACTTAACGGTGCACTGAAACGACTGTGGGGACATCACATGTCGCCCTCGGTTTGACCAGACAACTGTGTTGTTTAGACATATACATTTTTCAAGGGAAATCGTGAATTTTCACATGCACAAAAAACCACGACGTGTGTGTAAGCCGCCTGTCTATTGTCTTACACGAGAACGAGGTAGCACTTCTTGATTTTGGATAAGCGGAGAGGGAAAGAAGGGGTGCCTCATACGTCGAAGCATGTGTGTTCACCTATCTGCAAGGCTATGCAAATTTTTATGACTTAACGGACGACAAGTTGATAGTGCGCAGGCGCTCGCCTCGGCCTTTCACATAAATTACCCGTTTCCTGAATAAAAATCAGTAGCTTGTCTGCACACGTCCTGTATTATACATGCCTCTTTCTTAGTCCTCATTTGTTATATAACGAATCAATACCAACTCACCCAGTTCACAGTACTCTCGAACCCATACCCAACCTCTGACCCAACCTAAATCAAACCCCCCATCAACCCACTGGCTGAGGTTGACCCGATCTTATGGCGAATTCCATTGGGAGAGCAGGAGCACTCAAAATCACTCTGAAAGTGTTCTCTCTTGAGCAGGCGTGTTTCAGTGGACGAACAGGAGTAGGAGCACTGTCATCCAGTGGTAGAGCGAGATCACTTTTGCTATTCCGAGAGCACTCGGGAGCAGTCCGATCTACTCCCGCTTGAAAAGTGGAGTAAGCACAGTACGAAGGAAATCACATGACCTTTAACGTCATATCCTTCTTTATTTTTTTCATTTTTTTGCTCCCGCGATTGTTGCGGTTCGGCGAGCGCAGCCCGGGGTACGCGGCGGTATCCATCCTGCATTCGAAACTGCGGAATGGGCAGCGAGCCCTACGAGCATGCAACTGCTTCCTACCGCCACACGTGCTTTGCCCAGCTTTGCTCATGCATGCTTTTCTGCAGAGACTGCTGGGATGCTTTTAAAGGCCGGAATACGTGGAGCGAACTTTCACGACGAAGTTCGCGCGGTGGGAATTCTCCCGCATCAGGACGCCGTATGTTTGTCGGGCTGAGCTACATGCGGCGACGACATGGCGCGCGCCGCCGCCGGGTTGCTCTCAATAACCTTCATGCCCAGAATCAAGGGTGCCGTTAAAGGGGTCGTGAAGAGAAAATGCATTTGTCTTTGATTAATTTTGTCTGCTTGAACGACCTTTTAAGAACATAAATCCCAAATATTTTCACAATTCATTGCTTCTGGAATTTAGGAGGCGCCGTTGAAATTCTCGTTTTGAGGCGCATCGCAAGCGACTATGCGCGTATGGGCGGTCGGCAGCGCAACTAGAATGACGTCATGTGAAGTACATTCCAGAGTTCAACGCAGTTCAATGTTCTTTGTGTATAATACTCTGCAAATCTGCAAACCCAATATTTTAAAAATAATGCCTCCTTTATTCGTTGCCAAAAAACAGTTTTCTATCCACGTGAGCGGTGTCGTGACCGCTTCAGTTGTCTGGCAACCATTGCAGCAGAACTCAGACCTACTGGGTGTTTGTACAGTTTGTAGCCAGTTTCACTGCCGAATTTCACGTTCTTTTGCCGAATTCTCTTCGGAATTTTATCTTTTTGTATGAAATGGCCCAAGACCGCTCAAGGAAAAAAAAAAAAAAAAAGTGCCCCATGTGCGATTCGAACTTGCGGCCTCCGGGCCAGCCCAACGTTACGGCCAGCCTAGTCGGACACTTTATCCACTACACTATCGCCGTGTGAAGCGCGCGCGCCGAAAAACTGCTGCATAAAAGCCTCTTCACATTTGTAACCCAGAAGTCTGTCGTGTTTTCATAAATTCTAATCTACCCAGAGCTTTAACCGCCAACTTACTGTTGAGCGCTTCTGCAGTAAGCCAAAGCGGAGCGTATACAGTCAACAAAACAGCGTTAACAGCATTGTTTATTGCAGGAAACAGGAAAGCAATCGTCGAACTGCGTGATGTTGGGACTCGGCGACTCGGCGCTGTATCGCTGCTTCTCGCTAGTTATTTTTGCGCTTGATGAGTGAATAATGAGTGGGTTTTAAGTTCCGACTACTCGAAGTTCCTTCGATAAACGTGTTTATGTAATAAACTCTTATTTTAAGCGTTCGGTCATGTATCTCGTCAGGTCAGAAGTTTCACGTTCGCGCAACTCACATTACAGGCTACGTGAGACAGACGTCGGCAAACTTGTGCAAGAATATCGGCTAGCAAAACGACAGTTTAGACTCGTGGAAAGCAGCGTAAACAGTTTACGAATGCCCAGTTTAGATTAAACGTGGTTACTTCTGCCTGCGCCACTCGCCGGTGTTGTTGACTGAAAGTTCGACCATGTTGATCAGTCGTATCAGAGATCAGACGTCTCCCGTTCAGTTGCAGGGCGAGTTTCATCATGGCGCCGATGTTGTAGCTTTATCTGACCCTTTGCAAGCCCGCCCTATGCCGACATATTGTGCAGACGAGGGAGAACTGTGATTGGCTGCTTACTGACTTACTGAAACGTCACTTCACGAGTTGAGGAGGAAAGCCTCGGTGAAACCGTAACTGCATTTATTTACCTATTTCCCGATATCGGACGACGAAACGGGTATGCATTGTTTGTTTATCAAGGTTCCACGGTTAAAAGCGCACACACAACACAGTTTTTTTGAAAATCTCTTCACGACCCCTTTAAGTAAACAGACCCAGTGAAGGAGCTTCCCACTTTGGTTGTACGTCATTTAACGATTCTGCGTGGGGCGGGGGCGTTTCTTCTACTGAAATATTCGTTCTCAGATCTCAAAAACGCTAGAGGCAGGGAAAAAAAAAAAGAACGGCACTGGGGAGATTTGAACTAGCGACGCCAAGAACAAGTAGCCGGCATTTTAACCTCTACTTTACACCAAGAGATGGCGCATGTGTGCAAAATGCAGCTCATTCATGCGGCTAGCTGTTACTTGTTTTTGTCGTATTTGAGAGGCCCTCGTAGTGATACCGCCTGTTCCTCACTCGCCGATCTTGCAGGCGGGCCTCATATGGCTACTACTATCAGTAATGTAGCCGGATCGCCTTTATTTAACCTGATAAATGCTATCGTGCATGCCCATCTCGGCGACACAAGCCACACAGTCGGGTCGGGACCGTGTTTTCCCCTCGCCATTTTTCCCTCTCCCACCTGCTCTCCAGGTGCGTACCGCATTCCAATGGCAGGTGCAGTGGCCCTGCTCCTGCGTGCTCCCAAGTGTTCTGTCCCCTACTCCTCACTGCACAACGCCACTGCTCCTGTTCTCTCAATGGAATTCGCCATTAAAGAAAACCATTCCACACACACACACACATCAGATAAAGGATCACCCCTCATCCAATAGTCACCTCATCACATTCGCTTTCACTGGCATCACCTGCTCATCTCCTGGCATGCAGTGCGGCCTATCAATGGCAGCAGCCATGCCAACGACACTGCAGTAAACAGAGACATGAGTCTCCAGCGCGCCCACTTCAGTTTAGCCGCTCATCGCCCAGCGTGCAGTGCGGCCTAGCAATGCCGGTGTAGCAATGATGCAGAGCTAGTATCACCTCCATCGCTTTGCATATACTGCATCACAATGGCCCAATCGGACAACCGGCGGCTTCATAACGCTAGGGACCCAGGTTCGCTACCGACCATGGAAAGAATTTTTTTCTTGAAGCGCTTGGTTTCTTGGAACACCATCAAGAGCTTCCATGATACAAGTGAGTCAACACGAGCGTCACTTGAAAATTACAAGAGTGCATTGGCTAAGCAGCCGTACTTCTCCCACCCTTGCGCCGCAAATAGCACGTGCGCAGGCAGCACACAAGAAGCGCTGAGAGATGAGCAGGGTTCACATTACCGTAGCTGACACCCCCGGCTGGTGGCGCTCGCTCCTCACAGCCGGTGCGCAGTGTCATAAAAGCAGTTACAAAATGCGTTTGCATTCATCCAGCAAAATGGGCTCACTTAGGAATATGACTGAGCAAGTGGCCGAACTGTCACGTACCATCCACCATTTTCAAAAATGTGTAAAATATGAGGGTTTAATGCGAAAGCATTAGTAAATTCGTGGGCCAAAAATCCGGTGTCCTTGGCACACTGACAGAACACAAAATGGCCAATGGCTTCAGCAATAAAAAAAAATGGGAGAGTTGAGTTTAAAACAAAACTGGCTAAATTTTAAAGCGAAAGCTGTAATTGCCCCACAAAAAAAATTTACCGTCCCTTCCTCACGAAATTTGGGGAAGTGCAAAAGCTAAAAATCCGCCCAACCTTTGCTGAAAGTGTGTCCAATCCATCGCCAAATTTACAAAGACCCAAATCGACGCACCTGCTTGATGATTTTTCGCGGACTAAGTAAACGCAGCTAACGATGACCTAAATTTGTATCGATACACATGGTTTATGGGATAAAGGTATACTATTGTACTCCTCCTTCGTGATCGATGCATGTACTGTCTTATCTAGAACCATTCCTTTTTCAAGACTTTCCGGTAGCCATTTTGAGACACTGGAAGCTTGGTTTCACGTACGCGCTGTGTGTACAAAGATGTCACAGCTTTTCGGTGGACTAACCAGTCTACGGGGATTTGTCCTTTGACAGGACGCCATTGGTTCCACTAAGGAGGCTTTCACTTTAAAAAGCACTGTTGTCGTCGTAGTTGTCTGGTCAAGAAAACGGCCGCCACTGCAAAGAGTAACTAAAAAACAGGTGCAACCTGATGGGATTTGAACCTGGGTCTGCACGACAGCAGTACAGTGCCCTACAAACTTTGCTATCTCCGTATGTTGCCAGCAGTGGAACAAAAGTAGTCATCGTTACTGCTGTTCCTTTCTTTGTGGCACATTCCGTATTTTCACACGTATAACCCACACCAAAAATACGAAAATTTCAGTGGCAAAGTAGGGGCGCCGATAATACGCTGGGTTTTTTCACTAGTGCAGCTTCACGGCAATGCGCGTCGTGCCTTATGTACTTTATGTACTGCCAAACCCTGCTTATGTACTGCAAAATCCCACAGAAATGGAACCACCAGAGAAGGAAACTTCTTTTCCTGCTGGTTTTCCTGCAGACGCCGGCAGGAAGAGAGTCATCCTACAGGAAGACTCTTTTGCTGCTGACATCTACAGCTTGAAACAGTCCGGCTTTGAAAGAAGCAATGTTGGGCCACCTGTTTCAAACTAAGAAGTGTGTTAAGGATTCTGCTGGGGGGAATTTAAGAGGAAGTGTCTCGCCTACACAGAAGCCCCATGCAAAATTTCCCGGCCAAGCTACCATCTAACAGCGCAGCTGTGAAAAGAAAAAACATAGAATTATGGCATACTCGGGTATAGCTAACTTAAGAATGGCAATAGAAGTCACCCCTTTCGATTCCCGGCCGCGGCGGCCGCTTTTCTGATGGAGGCGAAAAGCAAAAACGCCCGTGTGTACGAGATTTCGGCGCACGTTAAAGATCCCCAGGTGGTCAAAATTAATCCGGAGCCCTCCACTACAGCGCGCCTCATCGCCTGCGTTGTGTCGGCGCGTTAAGCCCCCACAATCAATCAATCATCATCAGAAATCACCCCTGCACCTCATCCTACCAGCCGGATGTTTTGCTGCACGGCACAAACAGTGCATTACTACGAGTATTTTGAATGTGACACGAGTGAAATCGGTGATTTTTCGGGCTTAATCTGCTTATAATTTACTGCATTATGATGATGATGGTTGGGTTTTTTTATGGCGCAAGGCCAACTAAGGGCAAAGAGCGCTATAATCTACTGCAGTGACGACATACGAACTAGGTGAGAAAAAGCAGACGATGTCACACATTAAGAGCAATCTCCTTTCAAAACAAGCGCACGCTTTGGCATCTGTTGCTTCAGCAGAGTGGTACGTTATGTGAGCTATTGCTGTTCTTAACTTGTACACACATGCAGTACGGTTTCAAGGTGGTCGAAATTCTTCTAAGTAACGACACCAAGATTCACAGACTCCCGAGCGTCTGACAACATTAAGCGGTACCCGCCATTTATTGCTAATCGAACACGACGCAGTGGCAAAACCCAGGAGACTGACCTAGGCCTGCTGTGAGCTTCCAGGCAATGGAGTGGTGTTGTCCTCTGCGGTGCTGGTGTCCTTTGTGGTACTGTCCTTTGCAGCACTGCTGTCCTTTTTGGGAGCAGAGGGTTGGTCGAGCAGCGCTTCCGGCTTGTCGTACCACAGCTGGTACCCTCGCTTGGCCGGGAACCGCTTTATGGTCCCACACACGAGGCACGTGACCACGATGCGCTGGCTAGGTTTAGCTGCGGCACAAAGAAAAAAACGAAATCAAGGTCACTGCCTCTTTCAAAGGAATGGGCACACAAACACTAAATTTGTGGACAAATGAACACATAATTAATGAGGATGTTAATTATGAGAGTAATTGCACGCAAGATCACAAACATAGGGCCCACTTTTTCCTCAAAGCCAAGCAGACAAGCTATTCAGCGCTAAAAAGGAATGCACAATTGGTCGGACAGTGCCCAGAAGAAGCAGAACTATGGCATGGAACGCAGCTGCTGAAGAACATGATGCTGCATGGACTGTACTGGAAAACTCCCATAATGCAGTGCGGCCTGATGGCAGCTGAGTGAAACCTCAATATTTCAAGCACTTTCTAGCTCGTAGGAGCTAATGCCTCAGAGACAGCTGCGGTACAGCTTTGCAGGGGCTAATTTTATCTACTAACTGCCTGAATATTAAGCTCGTAAAACCCTCAAGACGGGAATGTGTGTGCGTGTTGCATTGCATGCTTTTGGGAGGAAGAAAGGTGCATTTCATGTACGATCCTCCGTCTATGGGAAAATGTCAATATTGTCTGATATCCGCCACTAACGTTGCCATGAAGGACACTTGTAGAGACCTGGTTAAATCCAAGTTCTGCCAGAAAATTCGCCATACAAAGAGATGTTGTTTACAAAATGTGGTTATTGCTTCCAACGAAACTCTTCTGGCAATGTGAAATGGTGCGGTACTCATAAATACAAGCTGTGATTCTTTACCTCGACCGAAAATACAACAGCAGAGATTCAACTGGCCATCTCAAGTTATGTCTGCTTTGATGGCAATCTACAAAAAATATAGTACTTTGTGGTGAGTTTCAATAGTTTAAAGTGAGGTATATTTTTCAGCACCTATTTATTTATCTAATCAGCAGGCACCTACTGGCATTTATTAGAAAATTTGTCCTTCCATCGCAAAGTTTTTCTTTCGAATTTTGCGCCATTTTTGGAACTCTATGACAAGTGAAATCATCTCATTACAACTTGTATATGGACAGAGCTCCATGTCTAAGAGCTGACAATAACATTTTATATCCCTCCCTTCACATATGTGGGAAGCAGTGAATGAGATTTCAACGAGACATAGGGATGGAAAGCAACTCTAATGTTCCGCACAAGAAACAGTGGTGCTCAGAACAACGAATTTTCTAAAGAATTCACCGGCCATTCCACTCTGTGAAGGAGATTGTCCAGCGAAGCTGGATGCGTTAGTGGGTGTCAACGTGGAGCACATGTGCAGTGCATGTGCCGGACTTTTATGTCTGCAGTCAGGTCATTTCAAACCACAGCCTGTCAACCACGTTGTAGCCTGAGTCAAAGTTATGATCAAAAAGTTTCTTTCAAACTTGGCTTATGCCCCCTTGAACTCTTTTAAGTTAGCAACTCAGCCCCGAAGGTATGTTGCAGCATTCCCTGAGTCAATATACCGTATTTTCGCACGTATAACCTGCACCAAAAATGCAAAAATTTCAGTGGCAAAGCAGGGGTGCAGATAATACACGGGGTTTTTCCTTTAGTGCAGCTTCGCAGCAATGTGCCTTGTGGCATGAAACTCTTACGCAGTAACACTGACTAAGCCTTCCACGGCAGTTATTGCGCAAAACATACAAGGACAAGGAAGAAAAAACAAGGACGAGCGCCCTCTAACAACTGAATTTTATCAGTGAATTGTGACTCTCGCCTTGCAGTCGGTGTATTCTACTTGCTAAATATATGCTTTTTTTGTCTACGTAGTATGTGATGTGTTCCTTGAGCAGTAGCTTTGGTGCACCCTTTCCTGTATCAAATGTGCGGGCAACATGCGAGGATTTTTGCTTCTTTTCCGGCGGGCTGAAAGTGGGGTTGCGGATCATATGCAGGGGCGGGTTATGCGCGCAAAAATACGGTATGCACTGTTGGTTCTCGCTTGTCAGTTACATGCCCCATCGCGGGAATGCTCATCGAACGCTGCATTAGTATCGGCACACTGTCACATCTACACTCGCGTTGCGACTGTCGGGTCCCACTTGCACTGCGCTTTTCTTTACAAGTAGCAACACACACTGTGGGAAAGCCAACTTATAAGGACTAAGCTTACATCGATCTCCTTAAAGTTGGCTCTACTTCTGAACACAAATGCATTGTCGAGAAAAAAGCTGTTCAGGGGCAACGTAAGTCATCGTACATGAAAATGTGGAGGCTCTAGGATCTTGCCTGCGTAAGCTTGGTCTCTGTAAACTGGCTCTCCCACACTGCATTTTTCCGTGCGGGCGCCATGAAATCCCACATACTATCGATAGACAGCTTCGATGTAAAACATAAGAACCAGCTGAACTCATTCATTAGTGAATAGATAGTAAGACAGGTGCTCTTGTGACGACACTGGCAATGCCAGCCGGGGAAGGCGTCAAGTGAAGAGACGACCGACTAAAAGGACAAGCAAGAACCAGCAGTAATAATGCAGCTCACACACACCCACAAGAAGTTATCGAGATACACTAGAGCGGCCACATGCTTTGCAGGTACGTAAGAATTGCCCTTTTGTGTTGCATGTCAGGTTAGGACACGTCCAGGGAATTATGCACCTACTACGGTAATAGACAAATGAAAAGTGAACACAAAAATACGAACCAGAAGAATATCGTTTGTGAAGATCACATAATGACGCGGTCTGTGTTCTGAACCCATGCGACAATTTGATTGCATGGAAAGGAACTGCATTATTTGTGCACTTTGGTTGATATTTTTGCGTTCGCGTTTCGTTTGTTTATGACTGTACATCAGTCGGTATCGCATCACAAGGCCAACACAAAAAAGCTGTGGGGGAGAGGCTGCGCAGTCACAAACGCGGTGCTCCACAACCAAAAAGAGCTAATGGTGTTGGCCACAGCTCATTAAAGGAGTACTGACATGAAATTTTCGTGTTGCGATTTTTTTGCTGCCATGGGTGCCTATTAGCTCACTAATCATAGAATGGCACATTACACAGTCAATCGCAGCGTAAACAATTATTGCTTCCACGGCGTCGTTTATTCGTGTCAGTTCCGGTTTCGACAAAAACAAACGCCGAGCGGCCACCATGACAAAAGGTAGCACCTGACGTCACCATTCTTATCGCACCGCCGCTGGTCTGGACGCACGCGCGAGCGAGCGCACGCGCTCGCCCAGACCAGCCGAGGTCTTCACCATCCCCACGCGCCCGGGCTACATGGCGTCAGTCCCAAAACCATGACGCGTACAGATGGTGTAGCAGCGCGCGCCAACCGCAGCCGGCGCGTCAGCTACGTCACGGGAGCCCCGACATCAGCAGTTTGGGGCAAGTAGCAGATCATGTCCTGCTGGCCCGCTCTGGGCCTTCTCATGCGGGCAGAGATTAAAATGTATTTAAAATATGTTATACTGAACGGCTACCGTTGAAACTTGCCGGGAAATATTTCCCGATAAAAATGAGGCACTTTACATATCTCAGCTTTTAAGTTTCGTGTCACTACTCCTTTAACATTCATATTCGGACTGAGGTGGCACTGCGGCCAAGGATGTGATATTCATGACGAATGTTAACGGCAGTAGCTGGTACGCATTTGACGGCACATATGCGTAGACTGCTGACTGAAACTAGTGGGCATGCCTTTTACTCACCCCTTAAACGTTCGGTGCAGGTTACTCCAGGGCACAGGAGCACGCTGCATTTCTTGCAAAGATTGCGCTTTATGCTGGGATCACTGCACGAAACCACAAATAGCGCCAGCTGAGGTTTTGAGGACATTTGGGCAACCAACCGTCCAGTCGCACAGTACGCCCCAAAGCCCTGACTGAAGCATGTGCGCATCACTTCTGTTAGCCATACACACAAACACACACCAACAATCTTACTTCGAGGGTTAATGTGTTTTGTATTTTTGTTTTGTTTTTTGCGACCAAATGACGAGAAAAAAACCATACGAGTATGAGCAGGAGCATAGATAAGGAGCTGCGGGAGGGCGTTCTCGGCCGTCTACAGGAACACTAGTGTTTCTGCTAACCGATATTCTTTCGAGCAACTGCTCAGACAGACTGGCACATCGGTTGTCCATGGCGTAATGGCAGTAAGTAAAGGCTCGGGTTCGAACCCGCGATATTCAGAACTTGCTTTTCTGTCAAATGAACTTCTTTTTTTCAAACTAAAGAAATGTTCTTACACTGTCGCAAATTAGGAGTGACTTTTTAAGTCACTTTCCATCAACTTAGAGAACACTTTGGTCATGTGCCCCGCTGCCGGACATTAAAGCAATCCGCAGTAAAATTGCGGGCTGCTTTAATTTGTCCCGAAATACTCACAGCTTGGCCTGGATACGTCGAGAAATCATATGCAGCACATGACCGTAGAACGAGGCGAGCTTTGTGGCAGAAGGATCATGCTCCAAAACTTTGCCTGCCACCTAACAGAAGGGGTGAGAAAGGAAAGATGTCAAAATTTATATCCACAAGGAAAATGAGGAGCGCTCCTTTTTGCATTCAGAACAGCCCAAACTGCATCATACCTGATACAAAAAGTTCATGCGATGAAACGCGTCGCCGCCTTTTACAAGCGACATTACCAGCTGGATTGGCTTGGATATGCCATGATACGTTTTTTTACGAACCAATCAAAAAGGGCATGTTCGTTGCGTTTTCTTTTCTTTTTCGCGGGATAGCAATAAAAACGGTTACTATAAAACGTAAAATTGTAAGATTGCTTGTTCCGTTCTCTCGGAGTGTTGAGAGTGAGCAGTGTGAGCACAGAATGCGCAGGGTCAACGTCTTTTATTTACTTGTGTTTGGGCACAGTTCGAAGGAAAACGACTTTTTTTACTCCGTGGAGTGACAAATATGAAGCCTACAAAGTCGAGACTAGTTTTATTTCCAGAGCATTTCAAGGATGAACTTCCCTAAGATTACAAGCCATCTGATTTTAGGGTTACGCACCCAGTGAAACGCCACATTTTAGAATGTAGAATGTGAATGTAGAATGTGAACTCAGTTCGCGCAGCTACGTCTCCACGCAGCCTTTTCTCCACAGGTAGATCTCCATAGATCTCCTTTTCTCCGTAGATCTCCACAGGTAGTACAGCATGGCTAGCTAAAACTGGGGGAAGGAAAAAGACGCTATGCTCCAAGTAGAATACGATAATTAAATTAAACATGATTTCGTCAATGTCACGTCACCACCACTTCAAAAAGACGCAAAAAGTTCGAAGAACGTCTCTGAGAAAATGAACTATTAAGCAAAACACACACGCGTTTAAAATGACATGCAGCACCCTCGGATAAGCTTGTGAAATCAGGTACATCATACGGTAATTCCAGCTATGATTTTTCAGCTTCATTCGTCATTGGACACTTCTCAGTACCGAACGTATGTTTTCATTTATAGCCAGCGCAATCGCCGCAACAAGATGACCAGTGATCTCTGGAAGTGTTTACAAATATACATAAATATTGTCAGCAACACATGCAATTTTTGCTTAAAATCAGATACCAAATCGTACAATCTCTATATCTATATTTAGAAATACACCATCTAAATTGTCATACATACAAAACTATTTCATGTTATGAAGAAATAACAGTGCGCTTGTGTAAATTTTTGCTTTTTTTTCTGGACTTTGACGCTCCTGTCGCCTGGCGGAGAATAGTCAAACTATACAAAGTAAAACTTGACTTTCTATTATCTTTTTGTTGTTCCAAAGTAGTACACAAGCTTCTTACTACAAATTTAACTAACAGGTATTTTTAGATTAAGAGAGCTGTTTGTTCTACGTATGTTTTGGCGCTTTGTACGCTATAAATTTGCGACAATAATAATTTGTATGAATGCTACCACATGTTCAAGTGCAACGTAAAAGTTGTGGCTATAAATTAAGCAAGCTTTCACTATAGGTTGTACTTCCAAAGTACATATACTAAAATTGGAACGATACAGAGAAGATTAGCATGGCCCCTGCGCAAGGATGACACGCAAAATCGTGAAGCGTTCCACATTTTTTTTTCTCTCTTTTACGTTACCTGTATTACTCGCTTTAAGCAGAATCGGCCCGGAGTTTGAGCTTTCACGTAGAACACAACTTTTTTACGTCGCACTGAAAGAAACACGGCTACAAATAAGTCCAACAAAATCGTTCACATAAATTATTTATCATTATTTTGGGATTTCGTGAGCAGTACGCAGACTGTAATTACAGCACCCCTAGAAACTCGAGGAAAGCGTAATAAATTTCTTTATTCGTTGTGCTTTGCCTTTTTGATACGAACATATGTACAACCTCCACGTCCGAGTTCAACGTAAGCTCCAGCGTAGCTCGGTATGCGATGCAAAATGCATTGGCAGATCCCCAAACCGGTCAGGCCAGCCTGCATCTTTTGCGCCCGTTTGCTTGCTTCTGCGGGCTCAGCGGAGGCGCGTGATTGGCCAGTTATGGGGTTCGCTCAGCCAGCTCTCGCGCGAAGTTTGCAAGGTGCGCCGCCCGGGCGCGAATTCCTCAACCGTCTCACGTTTCAGCCCGCTGGAGCCCGTTGGAGCCCGCGTTTAACTGCTTCGTACACGTTTCGTGGAGCGAATTTACGGTGGCAGTGCAAACGATGGACGTTCGCGCGCCTCCCGTCAACAATCCGCGACGGCGTTCAAACGGTACGCCACCGGGTTGCCGAACCCGACAAGCGGAATGCACCGCCAGACCATCGGTGAACGATCGACGAAGTGTTCCATCGTCGAGGACGTCTTCGCTGCGGCACGATCTGCGGCGTCGAGTGCTCGAGACCAACCTTATCCGCGAGAGCGGCCCGAGTTCGAACCAAACGGTGCAGCCGGATTTGGTTACCTCGTCCACGGGCGTGTCCACGCGCGTGCCCACGCCACCGAGGAACGTTAGACGATGGGGTTACTGCAGAAATAGCGTCAACAATTTGACGCGGAACGACGCCAGGCCGGCCAGCGTTCCGATCGCTCCTACGGGCCCGTCGCCAGTGCGCGCGATGAAGAGCCCACCAGTTCCGGCCCCGCGGCGCCCAAAGTCTCCGCGCAAGTTGGGATCGCCCAGACACGGCATCGTGGTCAGCGCGGCCGCGATCAAGAGAAGGCTGCGCCGGAGCTGGTCGTACCGGGAAGCCATTGCCGGCGACGAACCGGCTGCCGAAGACGCTAAAGACACAGACACACCAGCGTCCAAACGACCAAAGAGGGAAGCCGTCTCCACCGCCACTGCGGCCGAAGACGCTGAAGAGACACCGTCATCTAAACGGCAAAAGAGGGAGCCCGCCTCCACTGCCACTGCGCCCGACGAAGCTCACGGTAAGCTTTTCAAGCGACCCTGCAGAGTTCAGCATGGAAAGCCCTTTGCGATACCCATACCGCCTGCGTTACCACGAGCGACATGTTCGGCGAGGGGGCTGACGCCACCGCAGTGGCGTCAGCACGTGCACAATGCGGGGACGTCGCTCGGATGCGTGACACCACCTCTTCAACGTGTCGGCCCAAGTTCCGCTGGAGCAGCAACAAGAGAGCCTGGCAGCTCCCATCCGATTACTCTCCCCCCATCCTCCGGAAGCATGCAAGGTGGAGGCTTGTCACCATCGCCAGGAACCTTTGGCACCCCCCCTACCCCCTACTCCATGATTCTTCAGTCTGCGCTTCATCAGAACATGCAGAACGTAACTGCGTCGTCTGCTGTCGCCCCATGCCTGGACGGACGCATTCACGCAAGCCCCACACCCTCGCTGGTAACTCAGGGAACGCAGACGTCACCGAAGATCAAGCTGAGACGAAGGTCGTCTCTGAGGAGAGCTTTGGAGAGAATCCTCAACAATGGCAAAGAGAACACGGCAAACGCGTCGCAGGATTCTGCTCCGAAGGACAGAAAAGCAGCGGTGAAAAGGCGGCCGTCACTCGTGGAGTCCCTTCTCTTTAAGCGTAGTAGCTCTGGCAGCAAAGAAAACCAGGTCAAGCACGATCAGCGTTCGGGAAATGTTCCAGCAGTGTTGAGAAGCAATGCTGGCTCCACGCCACCGAGGAACAGGCCTCGAAGAGCACGAAGCCTACAGCTCAAAGCACCCGCCTTTGATCCGTGGGGATAGAAAGCTCCGCAGCAGTGAAATGCGCATGCAGGATGAAATCAAAATGTGAGATTAATGTCGCTGCCCAAGAGAAGTCAACGAAGACTTTCCGCGAAACGATCCATGACACCGCAGTTCCTACATGTCGCTGCCCAAGAGAAGTCAACGAAGACTTTCCGCGAAACGATCCATGACACCGCAGTTCCTACACAATGTCAACTGTCATTCTGAGGAGAAATTTTGCAGTTACACCATTTATGCCTGGTGTGTAAAACAAGTGGTTAACGCGTCAGCTGTGCTTGTTAAAACCAAGAACGCTTCCGAATTGTTGAAAACGCCTTTCCGGCGACTCTCAAGTATGTTCTGAAAATTTCGGTTTTCAGAAATCGGTGACTAGTGAAGTTCTCACGAGTGTCCCATGGTTTGTGTTATTACTTCTTCAGATTCAGCTGCTCATCGTGCTTTTTTTCTTAACTTTCCTTTTTTATTGAAAGCAGACATTTTGGAGGGCGTGCCACTTCAATATGTACAATCTGCTCACGTACTTTAATGTTTTGTGCAGAAAGTGTTAAATGCTCGACGCGGTTATTTACACAGCATGACCACTCTGCCTTTTTACTGCCAATTTTCGAAGCTTTTAGCTGTATCAACGAACTGTTCATATTTTGGTGATGCTGTACAGACTAAAGTTCAATTATTGTATGAGAAAGCTAACACCAGATGGCTAAATTCATGGACAGATGAGCACTTCCAATGGCATAATTATTGATGCTGGGTTCAAAAAGCTAAAGGTGTCTTGTGTAAATACACTTGGTTCAATTTTTATAACACCGTTAATGCATTTAAACTGCCATGCAATGAAAAGCCACTGGTTAGGCTAGGTTTTACTTGCAGATGCAAAACCTTCTGCAAGCAGTTTCTGCAATGTATTGCCTTTTACGCTGTTTGCTTACACATTTGTGCAATTTTCACTCGTTCAAGTTACGGGGCTGTGTACAATTTTTATGCAGTTCCTACCTACATTGCACATCTTAATGTACTGCAAGAAAATGTGTACTACTATTTCGTTGGATGCTGCTAAGACGCTTCAACACTGGCAGCAGAAAAAAAAACTTTTTCTAAATTTTATTTCATACACAAAGTATTTTGCAAGGTATTTTTCACAGATGTGCTTGCACTTGGCTGTGGCATTTATAACCTACCATTATTGAATAAAACTCAAAATGGACCCAACTTCCTTCGTAAGGAAACACTCTACCGCTGCATTTAGCTATCAATCACAACGAACGCTCTGCTCTACTAGCCTGTTGGCGACACTAAATGCGCACGTTTAATTTGCTCAGAAGCACACGCTGAAACTATCAAAATAGCCCACACAATTCCCGCAGCAATCATAAAATAATGTAAAGGAGCTTGTTGAACTTTAAAATCCCTTGTTCACTCCACTCCGCGAAGTACCTTGCTCCCCCAGAGGCCACAGTCCACAAAATACGAGAAGACGAAATTGTAGCACACTAGAGGTCCAGAAATACAAGTCTGAGAGCACTGTAGCTACAAGGACACTCAAATGCTTTTCATTTTATGTAAGGCCTAAAGCTAAAACGGGGCGAACAGAGCCACTCTCTTTGTCACCCCAGTTAACCGCAACAAGTTTCAAGACAAGTTTTTTTTATTATTATTTTGTCAAATTACAGTGCAAGTCAAATTATTTACAAGTTGCCAAATTACAGTGCAAGTTTTCATAAACTAAATGCATAACAAACGCATAACTAAACGCATTGGCAGTGATTTATTTGAACTCCAGGTGTAGGGAAAATACCAAAGGATGCAGATCTTGTAACAAAACATTTTACATATTTTTACGCGTCATAGCACAGTTTCGCTCAAAATGTGGTTAAAAAACACACGATCATGAGTGGAAATTGAGAAAGAACAAAGGTGCTACACAATGCACTTTTCAAGCCACCTACAGTTGTCCATTTTCTGTCCACACAACCAAAAAACAATTGTGGTCCATTCTCAGTCCAAACAACAAAAAAAAATGCAATTTTACAAACTACACTTCCTGCAGCAGGGCTGGAACATTACAGGTGATGACAGCCCGACTTCCCTGGGCTTCATCTTGCCTGGCAAGTTCTGGTCTAAACAAATGCGATAGAAATGGCATTTTTGGCCGCTAGCGTCTGTCTCGACGACCCGATGCATCACCTTGGGGCCCAGCTCACCCTATAAAACACAGCACTCATCCCAAAGTCGTCCCTCTCTCCGACAATCTCTCTTTCGATGACGTAACTGCCGTCGGAAGGGTCAAACACCCTTCCTGAGAAGACTTCTGGTGTCACACTCTCCTCGAGATCTGTATCACTTGAATACGAAAGTGTGGTAGCAGGGGACGGGTGCGGTTCTAGATTCTCAAGTGCGACAGCAGCAGTCGAACACGAAAAGTCAGTGTCTGGCTCGGATTTATACACGACCGCTGGGGTGCTTCCGGCTTCGGGCAGCGATTTCGCACCAACAGTTGACACGGTCTCTCGTGCCATGCTAGACACGGCTCCTAAAGGCAACGGTGGTGAAATGCCGATACTGGCTACTTCCTCGTCGCCTGCTCGTTTCAAGCTCTTGCGGCATCTTCGCTTTGCCGGCTTGCAGCCAGAAGGGCTTAACTGCGCTCGAGGACTGTAACAGTCTTCCGCCGATTCTGTCGCATCGCTAGCGCTGCTTGAAGACCGCCGCCTGCGCTCTGGCCTGGGCTGTAGTTGCACGCAAGAGTCAGTCTGTTCGGACGACTCAGACGGGGCAGCTTTGGACGTGGCTCGACCTTCTGGAGCCAAGCTGTCCCTCTCTGCAAGACCTGCACAAACGGTTGACTCAGAATCTTCCACAGTCTTTGAGCTGTCTTCCGTTAACACCACACTTGCGCCTGATGTCGACGCAGCTTCGAGTTTCCCGCTGTTTCTCGTCACAGCTGTTAGCTCATCAGCCGCGGCTGGTTCAGCACTCTCAACCACCGTGGAGCTGTCCCCTGTCGCAGTGGAGTCGGGCAAAGTGTCATGCGCGGATTCCATTTCAGAAGTCAAGTCTGACATGGCCTCTTCAGCTGGCATCGAAATGGCGTCCGCAGCTGGAACGGCGGCATCACCTGCTGCTGGTGATGAACTGACTGTGGCAGCAGTTGATTTTGATTCTGGCACTGGGATTGAGCCAACGCCAGATGATGACATCGGCGCAGCTGTTGCTTTGGAGCCGGCATTCAGCACCGTTGAGGCAAGACAGTCCTTGGCCGCTGAGCCCAGATCAGCGTGAATGGTAGGAGTGGACTCCAGTGCCGAACTTGCCGAGAGTTGTGGCACAACCTCAGTGCAAGGAGGCGTTCGAACTGCCTCCACAGTGCTGTCTCCCGTTTGCGAGGCAGTGCCAATGCTGGACTCTGGCTGCAGCTTTGTACTTGGGCTGCCTTTTGTTGATGCTGGCACGGGACGAATGTCGGAGGCCGATGCACCTTCTGGAGGCACGACCTCGGTGATGCGCAGCTTTTCACCCGTCACCGCAATGCTGTTCCCTGTTTCTGAAGCAATGGCAAAGCTGGGATCAGGCTGCTGTTTTGTATGTGGGCTGCATTTTGCGGATGCTGTCACGGAACCATGACCGGAAGCCAACACTGCTTTTGAAGACACAAGCTCAGTGTTGAGTAGTATTTTGCCTGTGACCACTGTGCCATTGTCCGTGTCCGAAACAGTGGCAATGATGGGCTTGGCCCCTGAACTAGGACTGCATTTTACTGATGCTGGCACGGAACCAACGTCAGAGGTTGACACCACTTTTGAAAACGAAACCTCAGTGCTCAGCGGTGTTTGACCTATCGCCAAACAGCTGTTCCCGGTTCCTGAGGCAACGGCAACGATTGGCTCAGGTTGTGGCTTCGTACTTGGGCTGTGTTTTGCTGACGCTGGCATAGAACTGATATCGGAGTCTAATGCAGCTTCCAGAGGCATGACCCTAGCGCTGGACAGTGTTTTGTCTGGTGTTACGGTGCTGTTGTCCATTTCCGAAACAGTGGCAATGCTGGACTCGGGCTGTAGCTTGGTACTAGTGCTCCCTTTCGGTAAGGCTGGCGCAGAACCAATATTAGAGGCTGACTCAGCTTCCTGTGGTGCAACATCAGCGCTGCCTGGTGTTTCACCTGCCAGTACAGTGGTGTTTTCTGTTTTTGATTCAGCGGCAACACTAGACTTGGGTGGTGGCTTTGCACTCTGGCTGACTTTCGTTGAAGCTGGCACAGTGCGGACAGCAGAAGTCGACAGAGCATTTGAGGGCACGACCTCAGCACTGGGTGGTGTTTGACCTGCCGCTACACTGGTGTTCTCTTTTTCTGAGGCAGTCGTAACGCTGGACTTGGGTGGTGGCTTTGCACTTAGGCTGCCTTTCGTTGAAGCTGGCATGGAGGGGACTGCAGAGGTCGACGCTATTTTTGAAGGCACGACCTCAGCACTGAGTGGTGATTGACCTGCCGCTACACTGGTGTTCTTGTTTGATGAGGCAGTCGTAACGCTGGACTTGGGTGCTGGCTTTGCACTTTGGCTGTCTTTCGTTGAAGCTGGCATGGAGGGGACTGCAGAGGTCGACGCTATTTTTGAAGGCACGACCTCAGCACTGAGTGGTGATTGACCTGCCGCTACACTGGTGTTCTTGTTTGATGAGGCAGTCGTAACGCTGGACTTGGGTGCTGGCTTTGCACTTTGGCTGTCTTTCGTTGAAGCTGGCACGGAGCGGACAGCAGAGGTCGACGCTGCTTTTGAAGGCACGACCTCAGCACTGGGTGGTGTTTGACCTGCCGCTACACTGGTGTTCTTGTTTTCTGATGCAGTCGTAACGCTGGACTTGGGTGGTGGCTTTGCAGAGGTTGACGCTGCTTTTGAAGGCACGACCTCAGCACTGAGTGGTGTTTGATCTGCCACTACACTGGTGTTCTCTTTTTCTGAGGCAGTCGTAACGCTGGACTTGGGTGGTGGATTTGCACTTAGGCTGCCTTTCGTTGAAGCTGGCATGGAGGGGACTGCAGAGGTCGACGCTATTTTTGAAGGCACGACCTCAGCACTGAGTGGTGATTGACCTGCCGCTACACTGGTGTTCTTGTTTGATGAGGCAGTCGTAACGCTGGACTTGGATGCTGGCTTTGCACTTTGGCTGTCTTTCGTTGAAGCTGGCACAGAGCGGACAGCAGCGGTCGACGCTGTATTTGAAGGCACGACCTCAGCACTGGGTGGTGTTTGACCTGCCGCTACACTGGTGTTCTCTTTTTCTGAGGCAGTCGTAACGCTGGACTTGGGTGCTGGCTTTGCACTTTGGCTGTCTTTCGTTGAAGCTGGCACGGAGCGGACAGCAGAGGTCAACGCTGCTTTTGAAGGCACGACCTCAGCACTGGGTGGTGTTTGACCTGCCGCTACACTGGTGTTCTTGTTTGATGAGGCAGTCGTAACGCTGGACTTGGGTGCTGGCTTTGCACTTTGGCTGTCTTTCGTTGAAGCTGGCACGGAGCGGACAGCAGAGGTCAACGCTGCTTTTGAAGGCACGACCTCAGCACTGGGTGGTGTTTGACCTGCCGCTACACTGGTGTTCTTGTTTGATGAGGCAGTCGTAACGCTGGACTTGGGTGCTGGCTTTGCACTTTGGCTGTCTTTCGTTGAAGCTGGCACGGAGCGGACAGCAGAGGTCGACGCTGCTTTTGAAGGCACGACCTCAGCACTGGGTGGTGTTTGACCTGTCGCTACACTGATGTTCTTGTTTTCTGATGCAGTCGTAACGCTGGACTTGAGTGGTGGCTTTGCAAAGGTTGACACTGCTTTTGAAGGCACGACCTCAGCACTGAGTGGTGTTTGACCTGCCGCTACACTGGTGTTCTCGTTTGCTGAGGCAGTCGTAACGCTGGACTTCGGTGGTGGCTTTGCCCTTTGGCTGCTTTTCGCTGAAGCTGCCACGGAGCGGACAGCAGAGGTTGATGCTGTATTTGAAGGCATGACCTCAGCACTGAGTGGTTTTTGACCTGCCGCTACACTGGTGTTCTCTTTTTCTGAGGCAGTCGCAACGCTGGACTTGGGTCGCGGCTTTGCACTTAGGCTGCCTTTCGTTGAAGCTGGCACGGAACCGTTATCGGAGGCATAATCAGCTTTCAGAGGTGCGACCTTAGCAATGGCTGGTGTTTGACTTGCCACTACAGTGGTGTTCTCTTTTTCTGAGCCAGTGGCAACACTGGACTTGGGTGGTGGCTTTGCACTTCCGGTGCCTTTTGTTGAAGCAGGCGCGGAGCGGACAGCGGAGGTTGATGCTGCTTTTGAAGGCACAACCTTAGCACTGAGTGGTGTTTGACCTGCCACTACACTGGTCTTGATGTTTTCTGAGGCAGTCGTAATGCTGGACTCGGGTGGTGGCCTTGTACTCTGGCTGCCTTTTGCAGAAGCTGGCACAGAACCATCATCGGAGTCTGACTCAACTTCGATAGGAGCGACCTCAGCAATGGGTGGCGTTTGACTTGCCGCTGTAGTCCTTTTCTCGCTTTTTGAGGCAGTGGCAATGCTGGACTTTTGTGGTGGCTTTGCATTCTGGCTGCCTCTTGTTAAAGCTGGCATGGAACCATCATTGGAGGCCGACTCCACTTCCGGAGGCGCAACCACAGCGCTGGGTGGCGTTGGACGTGCCGCTGTAGTCCTTTTCTCGCTTTTTGAGGTAGTGGCAATGCTGGACTTTGGTGGTAGCCTTGTACTTTGGCTGCCTTTAGCTGAAGATTGCTGCATGGAACCATCAACAGAGGCCAACTCAGCTTCCGGAGGCGCAACCTCGGCACTGGGCAGCGTTTGACGTGCCACTGCAGTCCTGTCCTCTCTTTTTGAGGCTGTGGCAATGCTGGACTTAGCTGTTGACCTTGTACTTCGGCTGCCTCTTGTTGAAGCTGGCACGGAACGAACGGGAGAGGTCGACGATGCGTCTGGACTTAAGACGCTGCTTGTGGCAGTGTCAGGATCGCTCTTTCGCTCTGGTTTTGATTCTGGCTGTGTGCTAGCATCAGGCTGAGGCCCACGGCTTCGGCTGCTTCTTGCTGTCGACCCCGACGCAGAGTTGACGGTAGAACAGGGCGAAGCCACTGCCGCGTCTTTGCCCGCCTTTGCTGCACTCGAATCCGAGGCACCCTTGGGAGATACGGACTGAGAGGGCTGCGATGAGCTCTGTCGGAAAATGGTTGTGTAGGAGCATGGCTTCTTGGCTTCCCCCGGAACCTGGATAGTTGGAACTGCGTATTCCTCTAGCCCCAGCAGCCGCTGCTTACGCGAGACGAAGTCGGTCTTTGCAAAGTGCCTGAAACAGACACGTGGACTCAGTGGGTGGTTGATTTTCGGGTCGATCTTGATGCTGGCCTCCCAGTCGGCACGCAGCTTGGCGTACGTCTTTTTGCAGGGCAGTGCAAATAACCAGAGTCCGACGGCGCACTCGCGGGTGCTCAGCGGGCACTGGGAGACACTGCACTTGTACGCGGTTCCCTTCTCCTTGAGCCTGCGGCAGAAACACAAGAGGACGCGCAGCGATTAACGCTGGGAATTATGGGCAGGCGCACGTTGAAGGGGCATAAATGCCAGCGTTTCATATACTGGGGTAACCACAAGGAATTTCTGACAGCAATAAAAACTGGCCCCAACCAAGAATGCTTATAAAACCCAAAAAAGACATTTCGGCTCCATACGGATGCCTTGTTCACGAATCTTGCCTTGTTCACAAATCTTGCCTTATTGACAGACGGGTGCCTTGTTCACAAGATTTGTGAACAAGGCACCCGTACTGGGAGCCGAAGCATCCTTTTTTTTTTTATTTTATGAAATTTCTTGGTAGGTGCCAGTCTTTATTCTCATGCGTTTTCCCAACCAGACAGGCTGCTCTCCAACCCTCGATTTCATTTCAACAACAAATGTCTCAATAAATTGGTGGAAATAATTTTCGTCTTTCAATAAACTTTCTAAAATCTCAAGGCTGGCCCTATGTAGCGTCGAAACGTGACACTACCATGCGTATACAGCCTTGTTATTTTCAATGCGTGATTCAAAAACTGCACAAAGAAATAGGAAAAATGGCAGCTTATTATTATTTCATCTGGGGACAACTTACCACTTTCCCTGTCACGTACAGTTAACAGTATATTGCCACACCACTCACTGTTGTGGTTGCCCGCATTCGTTTTGGCAGCACGTGTAACGCTCGTAGATCTAAAAATTCCACTTTCAAGCGTTCTAGGACCGCATCAAGAAAACCGTTTCAGCTCAAGGCGTTTCAAGTAATCACATTTCATGTGGGATAGAGAGCATATACTCCACCAAAATTAGTTGTCTGTATCATTAAAAAGTCCAAAAGACCAATTTTGATATTGTTCAACAAATCACTTCCTGTACACATCGGGGTGTCCTTCCTGAGTGAACGTCAGGCATCGCGAAAAACTTATTGCCCCAATGGGACTGGTCAGCAGGCAGCAACCTTGCAACATCCACACCAATGTAAATTTCCTTCGTATTAATGAAAGCAACGAGATACTGCCAAGTGTCTCTGATGGAATTCTTGATGCCATGTAACCCGCACAACTCAGCAAGATGCAAGTAACTGCAGCCACTGGGATATGCAGCACCCCAGCCCCCTCTCATCATTCCAAAATTTTTGGGCTTGTGGAAGGGAGAGGAGAGGCGCAGCTACTGCCTCCACATCAAATAACGGCTGCTGATAACTGTTTTTCTACTGCACACCATACCCCACGCCTGCACAGCTTTGAGCCCATGCTCTCACCGAGACCATCACACACTGGGAAAGCCCCTGAACG
The DNA here is from genome assembly GCF_048455015.1 of Haemaphysalis longicornis. Lineage (NCBI taxonomy): Eukaryota > Metazoa > Arthropoda > Arachnida > Ixodida > Ixodidae > Haemaphysalis > Haemaphysalis longicornis. The sequence goes on from NW_027526385.1 coordinate 97,968,872, forward strand.
AAAACCAAAACAAATAATAATAATAATACTACGGTTATGTTTAGTGCGCCCACTGCATCCCAATGTTTCTAAATTTTGAATAGATTTTCCAGGTGGAGATTACATAGCTAGGGTTCCGTGTGTTCTTATTTATGTCCGAGAACAAGAACTCCAGAGGCTCCTCATGCCTTTGAAGACTGAGGCGTTCTATAAAGCAAGTGTTGTAAAACGAACCGCCAAAGCCACACACCATTCAAAACATGATTTGGGCCTCCAGCTTATCCATCTCATCATTTGAATATGCATTAAATTAGTTATCAACAAAATCCATTTTCCACATTGGTAAAGTCTAAACAAAAGTGTGTGTGCGTGCATGCATGTGTGTGTGCGCACGCATATGTATATGTCCATCAGAAGTGACCACTGTCAACACTCATGAGACATACTTGCACCTGTCACCTATATTCTGTGTTACTGCTTCACTGATCGTCCACCATCAAGGTCATGTTTTCTTCCTTTTACTTTTTTGCTTAATACTTTTTTCCTCCATTTTTTTCTTTGTTTCCTTCTGCTTCATGGAGGGGGGGGGAGTACAACCTACTTTGTAATGAAATCCTACGAAACTACTCACCAGAATGGAACTCTTTACAAAAACAAAGTTTACAAAAACAAAAATGTGAACATAAGAAAGAAGCTGCTAACACGGACAAAAATCCCACTAGAAATCGTATTTGTAGTGAACGTGGTCATCAAATATTCACCACAATGCTAAGCCTAAACCCTATACTTCTGGCTGCTCTTCATGCTTTCAAACCACTGCCATGGCCGTGTCCCTGCCTATCGGCGTAAAACATTTAGGCTCTGTCTATACTGTGTGGTGACCGGCATGCTTTGGCAGAAATTACCGCTAGGACGAACTTCACGTCTGTGCCAGATTGACGACTTATGCATGCTCCTTTTGCCGTCTGCCAGCTCGGAGAAATCGAAACTGATGAGTTTCCTTTATCTCAAGTGCCGTTTCATGATTTCCAGGTCAGTAAGTATGGATCACAGCAACAAGAAGACAACCCCTTGAAGAACACGGCCTGTGCCAGCCATCTAGGGACTCGCTGAACATGCCACAGCCAGCACACGGCAGCGCGATCAGAAACGGGAGTCGCAAGGTGCACCACTCTAGAGCAAACAAGGTCCCAGAAGACCTCTTGGTAGCTGAACCTCCACACCCTTTAGACTACGCGAATGAACACTTTAGCATGCTGCTCAGGCCCGTCACGCAAGAGAGGCACGCAACACTGTACACAATGAGCATGATAAAACGTCTTCACTTCCCTCTTTGGGACAGGGAGGCATGCCCTTGCTAATTATAAATGCTGACATTTTAATTAGGCCTAAGCAAGCCACACAGAAGCACTGACATGCTGCGAGTCCTAACAGACCATCCCCGCAGCACAGCGCTTCGGTTAACTGTGCGAGTGCACAGAGCAAAAGCAAGACAGAGAGACATTCAAACCGCTTGCTGATTGTTGTCCCTGATAGCTAATAGCTACTACATGGGTACCCGTCGCACTGGCTAAGGAGTTGCGCTGCTGAGCCCAAGCGCGAGGGTTCGATTCCGGCCGCAGTGGTCACCTTTCAGATGAAGGCAAGAGCCGAAAATCATAAAGAGAGAGGAAGTGTCAGAACTGTCACCTTTTCACAAACACCTGCAAATGAACTCTTCCTGACTTTTTACCACCATGGCAGCTTCACCCAGCGTCGTGCGACTTGCCTTTTGTAGAAATTGATAAAAAGTGAGTGCCGACAACTGCAATTCTGCAGCACCTGTTGCTTCTTCGAGTGAAATACAAGTGTGCAGAATGTTTTAGTGAAGCATCAAAGACCGCCCTTGCTGTACCGTGTGCCACGCAGCCACCCGATTTCAGGGTCACGAAAACCCTAAATTCGAAAAGCAGCATTTTTACTGCGGAAGCCTATAAAGTTTTGCTCGTTTTAAATCACATAGCCCAACGTGAAATCCCAAAGTCCATCATCATCGCAGATTTTCTGAGCGCTGTTTGTGCACTAGCATCTTGGCAGTCTTGTAAAAATCGTTATTCATTTACTTTATAAAACCATTATGTCAGCATATGCGTTAAGTCTTGTAGTGACCGTGTGCTGGGTGCCAGGTCACTCGGGGATTGCCAGAAAGGGGACAGTGGATCAAATGGCCGCTGCTGCTGCGCTTACAAATACAGTGAACATAACAATAATACCTTACACTGACCTTAAGTCACACATCAGACAACACCTTCGCAAAACATGGCAAGCACACTGGAATGAACAGACCGACAACAAACTACACGTAATAAAGCCACTCTTGGGAGCACACAGCAGTGACACACACACAACACACACACTGAAGTTAGCTTAGCTAGGTTACAGATAGGCCACACCCATGCAACACACTCCTACCAGCTCACGGGATCTCCAAGACCCCTGTGTAGCAGGTGTGGAGACGGCCTATCTGTGACCCCCGTACTTTTTCAATGCAAAGCACTCGACACAAGATGACGCAAACACGTCACCCAACTCTACAGACAACACATCCCACCTCACGCAGCATTTTTCCCGTCTGACGATCCCATGTTTTCTGTCAAGCGCATTTTTAACTATTTAGCGCAAGTGAAATTTTTAGACCCAATTTCATACCCCACATAACCACAAACTAGCCTTCTACACCAGCCATTCTCATTGTCTATCACTAATTTTACTTTCGTTCTTCTAACCAATTTTAGAGTTTACCTCTCATCTCTAATCTATAACTGTTCTGGCGCTCTTTGTCCCGGTCGGCCTTGCGCCATTAACACCCAACCATCACCAAGAAGCAAAAATGTCCGCGCGTCCAGATTGTGGCACACGTTAAAGATCCCCAGGGGGTCCAAATTAATCCGGAGCCCTCCACTACGATGCACCTCACAGCCCAGGTGTTTATTTGGTGCCTTAAACCCCATAATCTAGGCTGGCTACACAGTTCTCGCCAGTTTCCTCTTCCCCAGGACTTCTTTATTACGAGGGTCTGCTGTACAAGATTGAGATCCCCCCCAGCACCCGAACGCACGGACAGCTCAAATTTTTGCAGAACGCTTCTAGCATCAGTAGCACAAGCCAAGCAGCAACACCGACTTACACTGGCTGCCTCACTGCCTTCGGGGGGTAGAAGGATTGGTCTACTTTGACACACTGCTGTTCAGAACCCGTGGGTGTGGTCGTCAGAGGTTCTTGCAGCTGCTGCGCTGCAGTGCCTCCAATATTCCCAATGCCTCCGCCGGCATTGGACTCATCCACTGCACCCAGCCTCTCCGTTCCGCGAAAACGTTGGAGTTTCCCGGGTCTGCAACATTATTTTCGAGTTCAGAAAAAATTAACTGCGTGACACAACTGTTAGAATGTTGCTTAAGTTAACTCAGTATTCTGCTTTCGGTACTGCTTACACAAAGCTGCGTGAAGGCACTGGACAAACTTGACAAAGTGGCAACTGGACAAAGGCGGGTTACAAACATTTTTGTCTCGAAGGCATTTGCAGACCCCATGTCGCCCGCAACACTTAAGGACAAACTGACAACTGGACAAAGACGGGTACAAACATTTGTGCCTCGAAGGCATTTACGGACCCTGAATGTCGCCCGCGACACTTAGGGGTTCAAGCTGGTTGATATAAAAGAAAAATTCAATGTTTTCAAGAACTTCCGAGGCTGTCTGTGTGGGTTTTCAAAGATCACATGGCCAGGTAGAAATCAAATAGAACCAGTGTTCAGGGAAAGAAGATGGGGGATTTAAATTATGGGAAATCATTAGAAATGGAATCTGTAGAAGCCATTGTTTCTTCAAGGGCACTCATGTTCAGATGAGTCCTCTTGTTAGAACTATAGCTTCAGCAACACTTCTTCTTCGACAATTTATCATCATTTGTTTGAGTTACAGTTAAACATGGTTAAAACAAAGTTGACCAAAGTTTGCTATTTTTTCGTTACATGCAGTTTTCAAGTTAGGGCTAGAGCGAATGAAGCAGAAACGAAACCAAAATGCTAGACCACCAGTGAAAGTGAACTCGCCCTTCAAGGATTTCTTTCAGAGTAAAAAACTGCTTGATTTGGGCCTGCCGCTTTCGCACGACCTTGGGCACTACACGGCGTTCCAAAAAAAGCAAGGTCAATTACTCCCGTATTCGCAAACGTGCCACTATTGCCTTTTGACACTTTTCGGTGCGTTAACGCGTATCAAACTTATGCTGAAGCAGCATCTTTTTGTGGAATTGATTGTTCTTTGTGCACTCAAAACTGTTGATAGGGCACTTGCTGAATGAAATACTGTCCTTGGCGGTGCCATTCTTCTTCCTCGCGGGCAGAAATGGCATTCAAAATTGTGAACTTGTTTTGAAAAGACAAAGCTTTTCATTTTCTGGCAGCAGCGCTCATAACCGACAAACAGACACCACAGATAGCAGTGGAGACGCACGGCTACATGCCGACAGGCCAGCTTAGCACCTCAAAATTTGTCTCGAACACGTGGAAATGCACGGTAGTTTACGGTGCGGGTTTTGAGAAAAAGGTTGTGTAGTTACTCTTGCCGCCTGGTGTCGCACTACACAAGCAAAAGCTGAAGTGGCTGCTACATTAGTCACGGGATGGTGCTAGCCACTCTGTTCATCATCACCACCATGACAAATTTTGTTTGTAGGTGATTCTAGACGTTTTCGTAGTTGCTGGACCCTTAAAGTAGTGCTACCAGTATTCGCTCAATTAGTGCATTTCTCTGGCCGATTTTTCAAGTGAAAGTGCAAAAAAAAAAAAAAATGACTGATCAGCTCAGTGAGTTCGTTACATCAAGGTTAACTGCCGCAACACCTTTGTTACATAGAGGCAGCACACACATGGGCTTCAATGGGGACGGCAATGGGGAATTGAAAAACTTTGTTAAATCCAGGTATTCGTTACACAGAGGTTCGTTACATTCAGATTTAACTGTGCACACGTAAGCACTTCCAGTGTGCTGCAAAATGCAAAATTCTACAGCAGAATCTCGTTGATACGATTCGGCATAACACGTTTTTCGGCCTAACACGTTTTTCTTTTAGCCCAGCCGACGTTCCTCAGAAACAATGCATTTCCAAACGCGTTTACTATGATCACATTTTTGCCGAGCATTTGATAATACCATCAGGCAGCGACTTCCTTTCCCGACTACTCGCTACGCTCCGTGCTCCCCCCACTGCTTTTTGTTCTCTTTCTGCCTTGTTGCTGTGTTTGGTGGTGCCACTGTGATTCTGAGGCTATTTTTTTGTTCTCCCCTGGATGCCTTGTTGCTGTGAAAGATGGTGCCGCCAGGCCTGTAACAACGTCGGGGAAACTCAAGGCGCTCCGTTTAAAGGAAATTGCACACAAATTAGAAGAGAATCTGAAGAGGAAGCACGTTGACTTGGCAGGCGAACGCGGTTTGCCAGTGCCAACGCTCAACAGTATTGTTGGTCAGTAAGAGTGACTTCGAAAGGAGCTGTAGGTTTTCCGCCCCGGCGTAAAACAAACGCGCGATGCGAAATATCAGCAAACGGAAGGCGTCCTGCTTACATGGTTCAAGGGAGTTAAGAGCGGCAGCAGGGAACGTCGACAGGTCAGTCCTATGCGAAAAAGTGGACGTCGCGCTCTTCTTGGACAATGAAGACTGCCCAGCATAAAGCGGCTGGATTCACAGATTTCAGGAAGGACACAGATTGTCGTACAAAACAGTGTCCATCTAAGCGAAAAATACCGGCAGCTTCCTTGTTTATGTTTAAGAAGAATTTACTAATGGACATTGAAAAAAAAAGAAAGAAAGTCCAGCACAAATTGAATGTTGCTGAATAAAAGTGAGTTGCTGACAGAGTAAGCACATTTTCCTCCTGTTTCAAACTCCTTGGATAATAGGATTTTCGCATAATACGTTTTATTTCCCGGTTCCAGTGGAAAATGTATAGAGATTTCCCTGTATTCACTTTGGAAGATCAATCCAACAACAAACATTCACTCCTTCCTGCACTCAAAATTTCAACGTCCTGAAAATGTTCCGCCTAAAAAGACTGCCAGATACAAAATATGACGCCTGAAACACGCGTATCTGCGACGCAAATGACCATAAAAAAAAATCGGAGGTTTTGAAAGCGTGACTGAGGAGAGTGCGGCCATTACGGCCAGGCTAAAGTGACGCTCTAGCCGACCCAGCCGGCGAGATAAGGGGAGCAAGCAGCGGCACGCAGCTGGCCGGCCGAGACAAACCTGCGCGCAACAGATCGCCCTCGTAGGAGATGCGCACCCAGCGGAGCTCGACCGTTTCTACTGGCTGGCCTTAGGGAAAGGCACAGGGCCGACCGCAATGTCACTTCCGCATCATGGCTGTTTGCGCGATCCGCAGTGTCACCGGCGACGGAGCCATTTTAAGCGTCTCCAACTAATTAGAAAAACATTTCGAGGGGCTACCAGTCATGTCCCGGTTGGTTTGGTGGTACATACCGTACGTTTGAAGTAAATTTGGCCGAGGTGAAATTTGACTACAGTTGGCCTTTAAAGACCTTCACGTTGCGTCTATGCTTCTGAAAAAGATAACTTATGAAATTCAAGGACCTGAAAGGGTGTGTAAAAATTCTAGGTCCTTTAATAAGGTCTCGAGAACAAGCTTTTCAAATTCAAGGGCTTTCAAGATTTTCAAGGCCCCGCATAGACCCGCCTCACATTTGGTTCGAATGGCCTCGAAGTGCACTTCAACCGAATGCCAATGAAAAACCCACTGTAGCAGCGTAACATTCTGATTTGAGTTGAATGACATTCGAGATGTCAGTAGAGCAAGCGTATCACGCAGACCACCAACTAGCTTCACGGTTTACCTTGTTTAGGTGGTAAACTCAATAGTTTTCTGGAGCAGAGAAAAATAGGGGAAACCTTTCTAGCTGCTGCATCACAAAAATGTTTGATCTACTCATAAATCTGAACTGTTCACTCTTAACACCAGCAGCAAGCTGCATCTTTTGCTCTGAATACACGACGAGGGGTCTCAAATGTGCAGTCTGATGGCCGTGTACACCCCGCGCGCTACTTTTCGTGGCATGTGACAATGCTCAATTTTATAGCACTAAAACAAGCCATCTTCGAGGTTTCAATAATACACCAACAGCTTAGATCGGATATACATCGGCCAGAAGCCAAGCATGAGCATGGGGCACCAGCCCTATCTACGTGACCTCTTAACTCTTTCGTTACCACGCCTATTCAAATCGATCACCGGTGATCGATGATTTATATTGCCTATTTCAACATGTTGTAGTCGTTTCTCGTACACCTAATGCGGCCAGTGGTTAGTCTAGGCACTGCCCTTTTAGAATCAGTTTAAATTTTCCCGCTCCGGCGACATTGAGATTTTTGGCGGCGTTTTTTGCGAGCTGAGGTGCGTGTGTTTTTGAGGAAGGGGGTGTGGCTGCTGCACTTGAGAAAAAAGGATGCAGGTCGTGGTTAGGCTGCATTACCATAATATTTTTTTTGTCAAAAGGCTCCTGGCAAGTCAAATACCAAATAATGGGGTCAGCTTTGTAATCCGACAGCGTTGAGAGGTGATGATTACTTGAAAATGGCCCCAGCTATTCGCTAATGGTCTTTGGTTCGGACAAAGGGCAGCTTTATTCTCCCAAAGCTTATTTCTGATGGTCCCCCGCATGTCTAGCAAGTATGCCTGACATTTTCAACCAGTTTCCAGCAGTTTCGGTTTCGTTTTCGCATTGCGAAATTCATATTTGGCGCTACTACGCAGTTACCCAACTACAAGCTCATTTGCCATGGCGCTTCCGTTGCCCGCTACTGCTCCTCAAAACAAGCATGCCGCTCGCGCTTCCACTCTATCTACGCCTTGCTTCTGCGATAAGAGCTTCCGCTGAAAGTCCAACGATAACACCAAGTCGTCGGGTATCAGTTCAGACGAGGAGAACGCTTCCAATTGGCCTTGAACACCACCAGCTGTTCACCGGCCAGTTTCGGTTTCATACGAGGGTATTTCCGGAGGTCTAGTATCGCTTCTTAGTAGTACTGTCTATTCTGACAAAGTCTCCAACAGCCTTGTATTTGTTTCTTTTCAAAATTGGTAGGTGGCGCTGCAATGTAGTAGGCTCGTAGTGCTGAACTCGCTTCACAGCCCGACGGCGGCTTGGTGAAAGCTTGCTGGGCATGATTCTAGCGCATCGTACCTTATTCCTGCAAGCAGGGCTACCATAGTGAGTCAGAACATGATAATAAACCGCAAATGAAAGTTCTGACTGATAAGTGATCATCAGAACGTCAACAAGCATCTACCGAAGAGTTTGGTTCTCAACTCCAAGCGGATTTTTTCACATCGCTTGTTTGCCTTCAATATTGTGCCGGTCATAATCATTGAAAAGGTGTTTTTACATCACGTGGAGGTGAATTTGGGCTTTTAATAATGTCAAACCACCACATTTCTTCTAGAGAACTATCCAAAATAGCAAAACTTGAAATAGAGGTTCGGCTTCACCACATGGCACGGGCATCACGTGGGCTAACATTTTCTTTTATATCAGAGAAATTGTACTGCGCAACTCAATTTCTTTTCTAGGACGGCTTTTTGAAATGTCTACCTACAAAATGTATATTCTAAATTTTTTCTACTGCTGGTGGTTTATTATACACAACTTACTTTTTTCTTATTTTCTTCGACGCGTGGACAAAAATTTCGAATTCGATCATTTTTTTCGGAATCATTATTTAGGAAAACATTATTAAAACTGGTGTCGTTGGAAAGCGCACGGAATAATCTGCATTTTATGTCACTGCAATGTGTGCCTAACCAATATGTATAGCACAAAAAAATGTTTTGTTAGACCCTTCAAAATTGGTCAATTTCCCGCGGTAACGAAAGAGTTAAGAAAGGCACCGGCATGACCGCCAAGGTTAGCCAAACAATGAATCATACAATAAGGCAGCTATGTATCCCAGCAGCTGCTAATCGACCTAAAATTGGGTCATTCTTACTAACTGATAGATAAGTAACGCCCCTGTTTTCAATAAATAAATCGAAACTTTTTAAAACTCTTTTTCCCTTGATCCCTGCCTTGTTTCATTTCAATTTGTGTCTGCACAGCACATACATTCGAATTCTTTCTTTGATCGAAGTTTTCATCATTGAAAAACACACTACAAAGAGAAACCACTCCCCGCTTTTAACGAAGTGCAGCTTACACCGGCTTCCTGTCCCCAACACTTGTTTATAATGAGGGTTCACTGTACAAGACTGAGATTCCTCCTAAAACACAAACAGCGCAAATTGTCACAGAACGCTTCCAGCATCAGTAGCACAAGCCAAGCAGCAACACCAACTTACACTGGCTGTCGCAACGAAGGATCGAAGGGATCGAAGGATTTGTCTAACTTCATGTGCTTCCCTTCAGAACCCGCGGGTGGGGCCGTCGACGATGCCTGTGGCTCCCGCGCTTCACTGCCTGCAGTGTTCCAACTGCCTCCGCCAGCACCTTCCCCATCCCCTGTGTCCAGCCTCCCCGTTCCACGAAAACGTTGCAGTTGCCGAAGTCTGCCCTGCCCGCGCATCTCATGCTCCTCGGAGGTCTTCTCGACACCAGCCGCGGTGGTGCCCGACCTCTTTTTCAGATCCGGTGGCGAGCACACAGACAGGCGCGGCCTCTTGGCTTCAACGCAATCGGGGTCGTCAACGCTTTCGTCGTCCGATCTGGTGGGCGAGATAGTACGAGCTGTTGATGTGGATGCACCATCGCTATTTCTCACCGACTTCCGCAAGCGAGTCACGGCACCTCCCTGTTTCGCCTCCTCGCTGGCTGCTTTCCCTTCACCTCCTCCCTGACCACTCACACGGGCCGTCGCCACACTGGCTACCTTAGCTTTCGCTACTCCATGGTCCTTCTGATTGGATGGGCCCTTGGCTTCCTCACTGGCTGCAGCTCTGGCCTTGGAGACGCTTTGGTCCTTCTGACTCGATGAGTCCCTGGCCCCCTCACTGGCGGCAGCTTTGTCTTTGGCTCCTCCCTGGTCTTTCTGACTGGATGAACTCTTGGCCGCCTCGTTGATCACGCTCCTGGGGCTGACCACTGGCGTTTGTTTCTTGGCTGTCTTCGCCTTAGTGGGAGACAACCTTGCCTTGGCCGCAGCAGCTGCCTTTGCCGCCGCAACGCAGGTGCGAGACCTCACTGCATACAAAAAGGAAGAGCACAACTTTGGTCAGACACGTCACAAACAGAGCGGCATTTCAGGGATGACAGGGAAAAAAAAAATCAAGGAAAGTAGGATATCGCGCTCTGTGATTTTAAGTTGATTCGTCCATCCATTTACAATCCATCCACTCGCCAGACAGACTTAGGTTACTATATTGACACACCTGGCTTTTCTTGTGTGCCGAAGCAACACTGCCTGTTTATATATATCACCGTCGGGAACAGAACGGATGCCTAGTTCAGCCACTCATCTGTGGTGTGGCACGCGGAAGCAGGCGTCTTGCCTTGCGTCACCTCTCGGGTTTGACATGCAGCTCGACAGGCAGACACCGAGAAAACATGGACACGTAAACGCACCACCTCGCAAAAGCTGGACAAACCTTGTAAATTGCTCCTTATAAGATTCTGCAAAGTGGCGCTGCCAAGTGGGTGACTGCCTGAGACAGGAGCACACGCGAAGGCTAGAGCATGGGAAAGAGCAGGAGAGAGCTACAGGAAAGTCGTTGTTTGACCACCTTTGGTTGACGCGACAGCCAACGCTTCACAAGCAGCATTGACTAAAAACATAGCATGAAACGTCGCTAAGCACTTTCTGCCTAACGCCTGCATCTCTGCTGTCCCTTGAACCAGCCTTTTAGGGTGAGAGTGCACTAGGTCAATCGCCAGCCAATTCGGTCGGCCGACACCAAGCTGCAGGCACCCATGTCACGCTGCGCTGACCGTCTGCGTCTCTCTACACTGCGTTGACAAACTAGTCAGCCATACATACCAATGCAGCACGTTGGCGGGGCTGTGCATCCTTCTATATTCAACACTGGAGTCTCCGCTCCAGGCAGACGCTGCTGTCACATCTGAACAATTTGGGCCTGCTCGCGTATGTAGTTAGCATTAGATTAGGTTTTCTTTCGTAGATGGAAGAGACAAAAAAAAGCCACGGCTGCAACTATTGTGGCACATTATAATGAAGCTCCTTGCATGCCAATAGATAAGAGGAAAAAAGAATGTGTCATTGTTGAACACGGTAAAATGAAATTTGTCGAGCAGTAGCGTGGTTCTAGCAAAGCAGCTGCCACACAGCTGCTTCTTCAGCAGCAACTACCACACCTACAATCGTACCAAAGGCAACACACAAATGCTGCTGCTAAGAGCTGAAGCCGGAATGCGCACATCTTCCGGTGGTACGCGCCCTTACTCCTGTCTCATAATCCCCTCTCTGCACCCACACCCCTCTTGGATGAACGAGTGATTATACTCGGTGACAACTTAAGAACGGCACCGGAAGTTGCTACTGTGCCTTATCACCGTAGCCGGATGTTTCTCCGCGCGGCGCAAGTAGGGCGTTACAGGGAATATTTTGAACATGGCGTGAGCCGTTCCCGTGATTTTTTGGACTTGATATGCTTATAAACGACTCCAGTGACGACAAACTGCGCGAGACAAGGCAGACGATGTCACGCATTCATAGCAAACCCCTTTCAAAACGCGCGTGCACTGACGTCACAGGTCCGGCGCTATGGCGGAATGATACACTACATGAGGTGGTGCCGTTCTTGAGTTGTAACCGAGTATAGACGTCTTCACTTGTGTGCCAGCTTGAACTTGGTTGAGCTTGAAGATCAGAGTGACGCTACGTGGAACGACCCAATTTTTTGGGGTTTGTACACTGAGTAATACCACTTTGGTTGTGTCTAATCTCACGGCAGCCGTGAGAATTACCTCCAGAAAATTCTCACGGCAGTTTCCATAAAAGCTGGTGGGCCTAAAATTTGCCGAATAATATTACGCCCAAACGCAACATGACCTACCCAAATCCAGCCTAACTGCAACAAACATGATCCATCCCAGCCAAACGACACAGCACACAACCTATATTAACGTAATTCAACCCATTCTAGAAGTCCTGTACGTCGATCTTTTGGTATGGTAAAAACCAGAGTAAAAAGAAGGCATTGACAAAATCACGATGACCGAAAAATTCGGAAAGCTACAAAAAAAAAAAAAAAAAAAAAGAACACGCAATGTCGGACTCGAACCTGAGCCTCCTCGTTTAAAACCAAGTACTATACCAGAGCGCTACAGGAGCAAGCAACTGAAAATATGGCTTTTTAGGGAATATTTATCCTGTAGAATCTCCGGGTAGCGTTCTTAGCCAGTGAGAGGCGACTGCCGTGAGAAATTTCTGACAGTAATTCTCACGGTTGCCGTGATAATAGACACTACCTACAACTTTCGCTTGGAGCCAGTGAGACTCTTACAGGAGGCTATGTGGTCAAAACACTGATAATTAATTCCCTCATTCAGTGGCACCGATTCTGACTACACAAGTTTAACAAGTGGGTAAAATCCAACAGTTATACTGAATGAATGACAGTACCACCAGCACTGAAAACTAAGTGGTAACGTACAATGCTAGTGTGTCCCCAGAGAATACGAATATAATTAGTGCAAACGTCAGAGGTAATTTAGCCTCCTTTAATTACAGACAATGCGGTGAGGCTTTGCAAGTTCCACCAGTAATCTTCGAGAGAAGCACTGCAAAAAGAAAAGGAAAAAGAAGTTTGTGGGTGTGTTCTCTGCACCTCATTCGATAAATGAATTCGTAGAGTTTGCGACAAGATGGTGAAATCCTTGCATTGCGGCTATACTTGATAATGGAAGGAACTCCCTGCCTGCAAAAAAACTATGTCCTAGCAAAGCATGTTGCAGTGCAAGGACACACACAGAAAGAAGAAAAAAATGTGTGAACGAATTACGCGAACATCAACTAACCAAAAAAAAAATTAAAGCCATTCCACTCAATGTGAAAGCTGTCGGAAGTGCAGAGCAGTGATCACCATAATGGGATGTGGCGCCGTTATACGCTCACTCTTACTATCCATCATGCTCTTCGCCGCCCTGTCTCAATCCTCTCCTGATGAATTCAACGGAGGTTTGTCCAACGCATTTCAAATTTCCCGCCTTCGCAGAGCTCGCACGCCCCCTGCCTGAAACTGCGCCAGCGGGAGTTCTGTTCTTTTTGTGCTTGCTTTTCCTCCCACACGTGCCGGCGTTGCACTGCCACTTTTTTTTCACTTACTATTGTAAAAACCAACTTAACCAGCGTTCCTAACTAAACGAAAGCGGGCGGATAATTGCGTATATTTCGCGTCAATTGTACCTGCAGCTTTCTTCGCGCTAAACAACGGGGAGATGTAGGACAAGCGCCAGCGGTGCACGAGTTTCGAACACTTGTGACTATATAAACCGCTTGGCTTTTGAAGCCTCTGTGGGACGGGACTCCGCGACAACAGCCGGTACGACGGAACGCTGTTAGGCTCTACTTGGGTCCAGCGAGCAAGCTTCGATGACAAGGTGAGCCCCTAAAGTGCTCGGCACTTAAAAAAAAAAAAAAAAAAGAAAAACTCCAAAACAAGACACAAACCCGCAACGCCTAAAGTGCCAGCGCAATGCTCGGGACCACTTATCCTTGAGAATAACTGGTCATTGCAGAAATAACATACATACCAAGGGGAGGCCTATGGCACAATGTAAATTGCCGCTTTCTGGCTGGAAACTGAGTCCCTTCTTGACTAACGCATGTGCAGGAAGCTTCACTCCAGCCTCCACAAATGGCTGATCACCAGCGACTGTATTACTTGAAGCAGGAAAGGCGATGGCAAATGTGTGTTCGTACCATGAACAGTGGGTTCGCACTTTGCAACCATGGCTTTTCCATACCTTGGTTTTATACTTTATGGTACAAAAAGTGGTTGTTCTAATTTCATGTAACCCGTATTAAACATTGGTAACCTTCCTCCTGCGCTTGACTGACCTTACGTTTTCTACAACTGTACCACTCGCACGCGTATGCTGCTCCACTGAAGCGAAGCCAGCGAAGCGTCCCAAGCCAAAATACGGACTGCAATACTTTAGCGTGCGGGTATTTCGGCTGTGCAGAGCTGACTAAGCCAACAAAACAAAACCACATTCATCATGGCGTGAATCTTTCCTGCCTCAGTTTTTGCTTTACAACCTGTTTCCAAAAATCCCAGCGGTAGACTGGTCAGCTGACTGGTGTTGTCGGCGGTTTCAATTGGCAAGCCTGCTACATTACACCAACATGTTTGTGTCGTACCCGTCATATCATGTCGGATTAAAGTGACCATGCCTGAAGCATAAACTCAAGAGCAGGTGCAGTAAAGCAGTAATTTCACAACAGGCACAATTTCCCTGCTCTACAGTGGTCAAACTGTACCATTTTTTCGTTAACTTTTATTTGTCAATATTCCACTGAGCCTTCCATTTTAGCAATCTTGCTGTGGGAGATTCCTTTCGTCATCAGTGCTTCACCCCCACCTAATACCCCTGTCACACGGCAAATTTAATGTCATTAAAAGTTAATGACATTCAGCTCGGCCGTGCGGGTCTACATGGCGAAACTAATGTCATTTGATTGTGATAGCGGTGACGATTAGCGAGCTCGCAAAACCGCAGAAATTACATTTCAAGCGCATCTAAAATGTTTTCACACTAAAAAACGTAACAAAGAATTATTTTTATAATAAAAAACAAGAAAACCACCGATTTAAGTGACATAAGTAGACGTCACAAGCCGGGACAAGTCTGCAAAAAATCCGGATTCGGCTAGCGCTCGCACTGGGAACGAGATTTTCTTTTTTGTTATTACTTGTTTATCTTCCTTTATTTGAACAACACAAAGAAGAAAATAAAAGTTTACTGACAGTTTTTAGAAACAATATCCTCTGGTTTATTACTGAATTTTCCTGTCTAGGGACGCGCTACTGCTGTCGAGGCTACTCATTCGGCCACCAACTGAGGTGTAACTGAGGTCCGGGACCTCAGTTAGCCGCTAAATGTCATTCGCCTCAAATGTCATTCGGTATTCTCGTGTAGCGCCAAATTAATGTCATTTAGAGTGGATGACGTTTGCTCTAAATGTCATTAGATCCGCCGTGTGACAGAAGCATAAGGTTGGTAAGATAAAGCGATGTTGAAAACAAAACGTTTTTCAGGTCACTACTACCCCATTCCTTTTTTATGATATTTCAGGTGTCTATGGCTCGACTCTCAACAAACGTGACTCAAAATGTCACAAAACAGTGTGCCAAGTGGTAGCCCGAATTTTGCAAGTAATGCAGCTTGAAGTGAATAAAAGCAGTGCTAAAAAGGCAATGCCCATGTGTCTGCCTCACTTCATCTTGCACCTCTGTTAGATGAAAAAAAAAAAAAAGTGACTTGTCACACACACCTAAAGTGGCACTGCTGCTCTCAGGAGGTGAGAAGACAACATGCTGACAACGAAGAAGTTTTCTTGTTCAGAGACAGTGCTTATTATCTCAAGTTTGGTGATCTAGATGCCAATTCATCAATGCTCGAAACACCTTGCACAGCAGATTTTTATGTTGGCGAGCCATCTTGACAAAAATTCTCCGGGGCGCACAAGTCTGCTTACGCGCTTTGAAGGCAAAAGTTTAACGATACTTATTAACTAACAACTTCTTTACTGCTAAATTTCACTTTCATCTGTTTCTTCGTTTGATTTCTTCGTCTTATCACGCACATTACGTCATCAAGCAGACTGGCACACACCACAGCCTCCCTAGAATCAGAGTTTCGTGTGGCTGGTGAACAATTGTTCTGCTTACGTGCCATCACGTTCAGGTGTCACGCACGCAGCACGCACTATTCAACAACTTTTACGTTTCCTATTCTCAGTCTTGTCAATTCTGTGAAGCGGCCAATTAGCCCCTGGAAGCTTCAGATTCTGGGCCAATCCCCCAAGATGGCATGTGCTCAGAAGGAACGACCAACAACTTTGGTAATACCACTCAACGTCCTGCCGCTGCTACACGGAGACCCGGGTTCAAATCTCACTGGATCACAAGCGCATTTTAAAGCGAATGTTTTCCTAATGGGACGATGGTGTTCTGTCAAAAAACTAATGCATGTCTCCATAGATTGGTTGGTTGACCGAAAAGCTCTGATAAGATCTCCGGACCCACGATGGGTGCGTGAAACCGGACTTCCATTGTGCCAAAACAGTTACTTGAACATCGCAAAAAAGGAACGGTTCTAGATAAGACAATACACGCATCAATCATGAAGAAGGGGTACAATAGTATACCTTTATCTCGTACACCCCGTATTGGTATACATTTAGATTGTTTGTAGGTGTGTTCACTTATACCCCTGTCACACGGGCACTTTCAATCGCGATTGAGTCGATCCGGATCGAGCTCGATCCGGATCGGGCCCCTGCTACACGGCAGTTTCAATCGCGATCAAGCTCGATCCCGCCCTAAACTCAATCCTGGTTTGTCAAGCACGATCGAGGCTTCCAAGTGCGATTGAACGCAAGCGGAGATACTCTCGTCCCCGCTCAGTAATGGCGCAGAAGGTGAAAACTTCAACTAACGCCACAAATTGTGTCAAATAACTTGCCCAAATGAGCGTGAGGTAATATTTACATAGTTACGTATACCTAGAACTGGGCGAAGTTACCAGATGCCGGCCGCAAGTACATTGTTAGCGCCATCTGGCATACATGAGTGCAACCCGTGCAACGTTTCGATCGTGATTGAAAGGGCCGTGTAGCAACAGCAGTGTGTCGAGCGCACTCGAAAACTCGATTGCGCTTCACTTCAATCACGATTGAAAGTGCCCGTGTGACAGGGGTTATTATAGAGCGAAAAATCGTCACACGGGTACTTTCTTCGTTTGCGATTTGGGTCTTTGAACGTTTGACGATTGATTGAACACACTTTCAGTAAAAATAGGACGCACTTTTAGCTTTAGCATTTCTCTCAACTATGTTTACGAAGGGATGGTAAACTTTCTTATTTCTTTATCCTTTACAAAGGCGGCCTTTTATTGACCATACAATAACAACGGCAACAACAGCTGTAGTGCTCATGAGGCATTACCGCCCGCAGTCTTGTGAAAGACAAGGATTTTTTTTTTCTTTGTGTTTTACCAGAGGTAGTCTTTGGGCGAAATACCCTTCCTGCGAATCGTACGAGCGCTCGCACAGTAATCTGAAGCTGACACAATAAGTGCGCTGCTTTTTTGGGTGGAACTTTGTGCCTTGTGTTGGAAGGTAAGGCCGATCGGAACATTGCTCTAGTGGGGTTACACCGGCGCGACAGTAGATGGCAATCGGTGGGGCTCGAAAAAACGGGGATACTGCGCGCGCATGAAGTTCGTGAACTCGGTTAAATTGCTGCTTGTCAAGACATTCGCATCAGAATTTATGCCCTCCACACGACCAGCTCCTCAGTCCCCTGCCCTACATAAAGTACTGAAACCGAGATGCTAGTTGGCTTGCACTGTTTTTTGTATCGCGGATGGTGATATGGCTGTTGTAAACTGGTAGCTGGCAGTTTACAACAGCCCCTGTGAACGCGTCCGACCGGACAGGCGTACACACAGGGGCGGCAATGATCGTATGAAAGGCGAGTTAAGATGGACATGAAACTGTTGGACGAGGCAAGGAACTTTGAAGAGAATGATGACGCGAAGTGTCCGTGTTTCAAACAGCACTGCTCTAATCACGCGAACTTACCTGTCCTTCGCAGGAAAGGCATCTTGACCTATTTAGTCGCGGATTTTATCACCCAAATTCTATCGCACATAGAAAAAAGTACAGGCGGCTAACCACAACAACACATTAGCGGGCTATCGCCTTCAAATCCGGGCCACTGTTGTCGCCGCGGCCGAAGCACAACCAGCACAACCACGCACAAGTCACAACGTCAAAACAGCGCACAGTCGTTCCCGCACTTAGCGCCACGTGCTACCACCCTCCTCTCCTACAGGCATGCCTTCTTTCAACTATTATTGCTTAAGTCTTGCCTTTTTTAAGTACTTACAACATTAAAAAACACTGATTTAAGTCGTTTTAAATTTTTAGGGTAACTTGTAGTTTTGGCGGGAGATACGAACACTACGGTGATAGCCAGATTATGTAACGTAGTTTCTTCCACGAGTGCTTCATCGCAGGGAATAAAGGCATTGAAATTATATTTCAGGCCAATATGGCCTCAAAATAGCGACGTACAACGCCTGGCTTGTTGACAAAAATCCGCTACGCGAGCTACACAGTACAGCTATCGTATTCCCAATGTTTATGCATTAGGTCAGTTCGAATTGCGGGTTGGGAGCTCGTTCCATCATAGACACCAACAGCTGATGTTGCCCCCGAGAGGTGGATATGAAAGAATAGTGGAACGGCCGCCCGGTCCAAATGCGGGTGACCGTGCTGCTCCCACTGGCACGAGCGTGGATCGACATTGGGGAGTGTTTTTGTCGTTTCAGGCGCGATAGAAAGCCTTTGTCACGCACATCGGGTCCATAAATCAGCGACGACAGCCTGATGCCCGCGCTGATTTATTTAGGGGGCTTCAAATGAAGCCCTCGCAAAAACAAATGTATTGCTCTTGAATAAAAGTTCAGGCCTGGGGGCAGGGGGAAGACAGCGCTCGCCTCGCGGATGAAACAAAGCTAGGGAAAGATTAGAACAACGACCCCATCTTGAAATCCCCCCCCCCCCCCCCCCCCACACACACACACACCCTCATAGAAGGCTGTATTTCCAAACTCCGCCAAGACGCACAGGCAGACACACCAAACAATTTTAGGCCACCAGCGTGTGTGGCGAGGCTGAAAGAAAGAACGCTCAAGCTCAAAAAATTTACAGCCCTAACGCTAATGTCAGAAGATGGAAGACCAGCGAAACTGTGTTGGTATAGTTATGTATGGTGACTTACTAAACTAAGCTAATAAAGACTCATACGCGTAGCTTCCTTCAAATTAATTCTAAATTCACTCTCGCATAATTTGTTTCGGTAGGAGTTACAGCCGTTTTTTGTAACCATACCCCCTCGGCAGACGGCCAGGTATTAAGAGCAGCTGGGAATTATGTAACGTTTACAACGAATTCGCTGTGAATTAACTAATCATGACAAACATATGAAACTCGGCCTAATGATAGAGTCGTCCTAGCGGCCAATTTCAGTACATATTTCTTTTTTTTTTTTTTTTGCCAGACAGATTAGCAGATTGAAATCTACAGGGCATTAATTTCACGCCAGCTTTGGGGTAACGCGACCCGATAGATGCACGCATAATTTGGGTCAGAACCTAGCCCAAGTCTGTTTCGCTGTAAAAGCGCATCACCCAGCTAACACCTCACGCAATGCCTCGCCCTGCCGATAAAATTGGCTCACCTCCTGCAGCGGGCTAAGAAGCGGGTTAAACACCTCCAAAACCTGGGAACTGCATGTCCCGTTACCTTGCTGATCCGGCCTCCGGCAAGACGGAATCACAGCACGACATGAATCATCCGTCGACCCCGGGGATATGGCCGATCTTCTCATGAGCCTCCTGGCGATCTGATTCACGTTTAAAGCGCGGACACACGACACACAACACGAGTCGGTTAGTCCGAGGCGAAACTAGTATGCGCGCTTACGAGTGCGGCGAACTGGGCAAGTTGGGGAATGTTCATGGTGAAAACAGCGCATGTCTTGCATATCTTGATCGCGCATGACCGCTGTGTGTTATCGGTTAGCGCAGTAGTCGGTTTTAACTGCGTTTATCTCTTTTCTTTCTTTTTTGTGTTTTCGGTGATGTGAACTATAAGTATGGCTGTTTTCCCTCGTTAAAATCTTCAGGGGCGAGTCAGCGCCGTGTTTGTGTTTATCCTTTATCTGTCTTCGTTTTTTATGCGCTGCTTTCACCGAGTATACGGCGTATGCGTTTTAAAGGGACCCTGCAACACTCTTTGAGCTGTACGAGCAAACCTGCGTGACGCCTGGGCCTGTACGCACAGTTTTGACGCTTCTTTTGTATTTTGAGTGACGGACTTAATACTCCCCTTTCAGCCAGATCACATGACAACAAACGTTTATTGCTTTAAAAACGTCCCACCAGCCTGAGCGCGCGCTTGCGAGTAGGTAGCCGTGCCTGCTTTTTTGTGGCACCAAACCGGAAATAGACCCCTCCACGTTTCGGAGAAAAGGGGAAAACTCCCCGGCCTGTCATATATCGAAGGCCGCCGGAGCAGACGCCGCGAGCCGCCCCCCTCTCCGGGAGAGAGCGCGCAGCTTTCGTCGCGTTGTCCGCGGTTGAGTTGAGAGGGAACAATTATGCGCGATTTCTCATCGCGCGTAGTTTCGGTGATAGTGAACGGATTTTCATAATTCTTGCGGGAGGAGATTGCTGGGACGATACACTTTGCCCCCAAATACATTCCGAGTAGTCGATGGTAAGTGTTGCAGGGTCCCTTTAAGCGAGTGGGCCTCGGGAGGAGAGAGAGGAGGAGGAACATGAAACGCGCAAAGACCAAAGTGTGCCAGCGGCGCAAACGGAGCTTTAACATGGAGACGTGGCGCCATGGCGCCCGTGGAGTTTACTCGAACGGAGTGGCAGTATGCAGGAACGGGCGGGTCTGCAGCATTCCGGTACACAACAACCCTCCCCCATTTGCCGGATGGAAGTCTAGGGAAATAACTAGTTAATACTAACGTGGTGGTGGTAGTTGTTGTCTGTTAGTCGCTGGATATGAAGGCAACGGCGCCGCCCGAACTCATCCTAATTACTCAATATTGGGGTCCTTCCACCACGAGTCGGCCAGTTCCGTCTCCTGAAGGAAGCTTAGTAGAAGGCGCGACACGCCTCTGCGCAGCATCCGATGCCCCCTTGGGAAAGATGACGTGGTCCAGAGGGTTGTGTAGGGCTGCCGACTTTCGAATCGCTGAGAGCATTGCAGCCCGTTCGAAATCATGCTCTGGGCAGCGCATTACATAGTGGTGTACATCCCCTATCACAGCATATGACGAACACAGTGGTGATCCCACGAGGCCCACCTTGTATAGCCAGGCTGGGGTCTTCGCTGAGCCCGTTCGGATGCGGTACAGCAAAGTTGCCTCCGATCTCGTAAGTCCCGTTGTGACGCAAGGCTGATGATAGGGATCTCCCAAGGACTTGAAATGTTCGACGACTTTTCGCCTGAAGTCGTTCGAGGGACCGGCGGAAACATTAACAGTCGGTGCAAATGACAGCGCATTCCGTGTCATCCGATGAGCGGTCATCCGAAGGCGTCAAAAATGTACTTTACACATCATGCTTCG